>NC_089839.1:142613039-142914289 GCF_035609145.1 Eleutherodactylus coqui
CCCAGCTATGTGAACAAAAATACCTGAAGAATGGAATGTGCCCCAAGATGCGGATGAGATGAGGGTGGTGGCATTGCAATATATATATTATGTCCTGTCATACTAAGTATTAGAACTCAATTAGCTATAATATACAGGCAGAGAAGGGGATGATATAACATGCGTCTTGTTCACACTTTGGAATTTGATACAGACTTTGCCATGGAATTGATTCCAGGTCAAATATGATTCCCATTCATTTGATTGGGAATACACTGTGGATTTTTCTACACTTGAATTTGAAATTCGTGTCACAGATAAAAAAAAAAAAGCAATGCCACTTCTTGATGTGGATCCTGCAAGGACACTGGATCCAGTTATTCACATTAGAATTAGTCCCACTGAATGAAGCTTGTCCATGTGCTGATTCACGTAAATTGTAATGTAAATCCGTGACAGAAATGTGAGGCTCGAACTTCTGCTGCGTACTACGTGGCAGATTTGCATTCCATTTTTCCAACATGCAGGCTGTGTTAGACGTAACACAATATTAACATCCATGCCTGATGTAATAGCTCGTGACTAGTGTTCCTTATTTTTATTGGCTAAGTGATAAAAGCCGAAACCGATTTTTGGCGATAACCGCAGGAAAATTAAATTTTTCATAATGCGGGCTACAGAGGTCAGCCTATACACAGCTAAGGCACCTTACTAATGTCTACCAAATCTTGCATATGAACAGCAGTTTTATTGGATGCCTGCCATACACAACATAGGCACAGTATAACCAGCGGTCATTTTACAGTTGAGCACAGAGAAGCTGTATCATGCTTATATGCCTATATGACACATGGTCTGTGGTTAGGGACAGATATTCTTGGGCTATGCGATGTTCCTTTCATTCATCATTACCCCAGCTATTCTACGTGGATGGTGGGACCAGCCAAAGGACACTCCCTGAGGAATGTTAGCTATCACCCTTAGGCACTTTGAGACTTATGAGTACTTTTATGTTGCAGTGATTGCAGAAGGACCCTTTCATAGCCCACATCAGATCATTACTGAGTGGACACCCTACTTAATCTCCACTACAAGGCCAAAATTGCAACTTTCAATCCAGCAGTGGAGAGGGCGACTTCAAAATGCAGCACTGTCATGACAGACTGTTAAGCAGCTTGAGCAGAGCATTTCCCCATGGCCATGGGGATGCATCCGCAATGGATTGCAGCTCTGTGGCTCAGAGTGGACGAGCAGGAAGCTGCCAAAGCAGCACCACCATTGGTGGCAGGGAAAGTCTAACAGAGGTGTGGCATAGTTTTTTCAGCCCATCACAGCATGCAGCAGAGGCACAGGGTAGAATTCACAATCAGAAGATGCGCTCATCTATTATGGTCCAAGAGTATGTCAGCTGATCAGTTGATTTCTTGGTGTCTAAGCTGGACAAGTGGCTAGAGCTGCACAAAATACTTTAGAGGTGCTTGCCTGCCCCGCTAGCAGTATGCTATCAGAAAGGGGGTTCAGCACAGCTGGGGGATGCAGCTGCCTGTCCACAATTTTTAGATGCAGTTTGCACAGATTGGTGAACCTCTAACCATCTTTGCTTCTGAGAAACTCTGCCTCTCTAACATGCTTTTTTTATACACAGTCATTTAGAAAATTGACCCTCCAGCTGTTTTTCATTACTACCACTTACTTTTCCAGCCTGTTGTTTACCCTGTCTCAACTTTTTGGAGATGTGTTGCTGCCATGAATTTCTAAATTAGTTTTTTTTAATGAAATGGAAAAATGTATCTCTTTCCCCCTCTGATATGTGTTCCATGGTCCATTGTGAATAAAATATGATTAGATGAGATTTCCAAATGATTGCATTCTTTTTTTCTTTACATTTCTTTACATTTTACACATCAGCCCAACTTTTTTGGAATTGTGGTTGTATTTAATGGTTCTTGTGCAGTACAGATAATGCAGTCTTTCATACAAATGTAACATCTATATGTATCTCTGGCAACCAATTACATAAAAATATAATTTATATCTAATAACGATAAAGTGGAGGTGCTTTTGTGGTTGTCATAGAAACAAAAGAAAAGTCTGGAATGCTGTGTTGGGAGTTCAGAGCATTGCGTGGTGTTGTCAGTGTTGTTTAGGAGCATTCATTTTGCGTTAATCGTGGGTTTTCTTTACATTTAATTCGAGCCTCCTCCATATCTGCTCATAATTGCTATCATCTTCATTGTGTGAACAACCTTTTTGATCAATGTTCACCAATCAGCCTCAGGGCCACTTTTCCTTGGTCCTTGAAAGATTTTTTTTCTACGTTGTAAAACTCTAAAAACTATTAAAGGGGCTTTCTAGGCATTTATTATTGATGATTAATGAGAGTCTACCACTCAGGATTCCCGCTAATTAGCTGATTCTCCAGCCTGTTGTCAATGCAGTAGAGCTGGAAATCTGCAATGATGGTAAGAGCCGGAAGTGTAATAGAAAGGCTTCACTCCCATATAAATCAATGGGAGTGCAGCGTCCGAGGAGCGGTCCCACAACCAAGGAGAAATTCGGGTAGAGAAAGACCTTGTCACAGGGCTCTACCAGCTTCTTGCCTGGGGTAGCTCGGAACGCGACCAAGTTACTGCTGGGGAAGATCACAGGGGAAAAGTACCCGGGGGTTACCTTGAGTCCATTTGTCCCACATGATGCCACCGTTCCATCCTCTGTCGTGAAACTTGACAGTAAAATTAAAATAGCTCACACATAAGGAAATGTTCTGAACACAACCAGGAATAGTCGGTAATGTCCGTTTACTGTAACTTGACAAAGTCCAAACCCCATCAGCAGTCCTGGCACAAATGCAACAACTCAGAGTGGTGGGACAAGGAGGATTCTTGGGGTATCAGATGATTCACAGTCCCAGTTATCTGTGTGATCCCACTCCCAGCAACCTTCTCTCTCACTCTCTAGCGGTTCACACTCACGTTAGTTGTGCTCTCCTCGCTCTGAAGTGGCTTGTCTCACTCTCACCACTCAACAGTCGTAACGAGAAGTTCAATACACATAAATCTCATGCATAATACACAGAAGACGCTGACATGAGACAAACACATATAGTTTAAATTAAAAAATTAAAAAAGCCAAAATTGCGCTTCTTTGGCCACTTGTTTCCAAGAAAAAATGTAATAAAAAGCAACCAAAACATATTGTCATATGTCATATAAGTCATATGTATTCAAAATGGTAGCAACAGGAAATATGGGACATCCTGCACAAAATGAGCCTTCACACAGCTATGTCAGCAGAAAAATAAAAAAGTTATGGCTGTCAGAATGTGGCGACAGAAATGAATAAAAAAATATATATATAACTTAAAAAAAAATAAAAGTAGTACAAAAAAAGAACATACCGTATATACTCGAGTATTAGCCGACCCAAGTATAAGCTGAGACAATAAGTTTTACCACAAAAAAACTGGGAAAACTTATATACTAGGTAAAAAAAAACCCTCCATACTCACCTCCCAGCCGGCGTCTGTGTGACAAGCTGCTTGAATTCTCCACGCTGTCATCCCCCGCCATCCTCTCTGCTTGGCTCTGTCAGTGCTGTGTAAGTAAGCGCTTTGATTGGATTCAGCGCCAGCCAATCACAGCTGGCACTCGATCCAATCACAGCGCTTACTTACACAACACTGACGGCAGGGGATTTGAAAGCCGAGCAGGGAGAGGACAGTGTGGAGAATTCTAAAGCAGCCTAATTGGCTGTGAATGATCGAGCACATGCTGTGATTGGCTGAAGCTTGATCCAATCACAGCTCTTACTTACACAGAGCTAACGGTGGTGGATGACAGAGCCAAGCAAAGAGGACGGCGGGGGATGACAGCGGAGAGATTTCAAGCAGCCTGCCGCACCGTCACCGGAGACACAGACGCCAGCTGGGAGGTGAGTATGGAGGGGTTTTTTTTAAGCCTTGCCTGACTCGAGTAAAAGCCGAGGAGGGCTCTTTCAGCACAAAAAAATGTGCTGAAAAACTAGGCTTATACTCCAGTATATACAGTACATAAATTTGTACCCCCCTTTAAGTTCAAAGTGGTGGCAGCGGACTGACAGGTTTTTAATTATATGGTATGAGAGGAAATGGGAGGATTAGCGCTTTGTGGGGTAGAGTTAAGAATGAATTTATTTCAGTTGTCTGGAGTAAGTACATTGAAAAATATAGTGTACAAGGCGGAGTGCCATATAATTGAGGCACGTTTTTAAGCTAATAATTATGCTTTGACAACATGGCTAGGAATATAAGCCAAACCAGAGTCAAGACACCCTTCTGTACACAGGCTGTTTCGGGGTGTCGTCAGTGCAGAGCAGGGTACTGGCACTCTCCTCAAGGAGAAGCTTTATCCCCCAGACCCACATTGTAGGACGCTCTACAGCCAACCAGTGCCCTGATCTGCATTGTGATCCTGCTGCAACCCATTAAGGTCTCATTCACAGTAAGGGCGCCCACCCACTGGCGATTTTTTTTTCTTTGCGTTTTGCGTTTTTTCTGCAGAGCAATTAGAATTGAATGTACTCCTGTCCACTGGCGTTTTGCGTTGCGTTGCGTTTTTTAACATAGGAACTGTCAGTTGCATATGTGTCCTTATTTTTCTCCTAATGCACCCATGAAAGTCAATGGAAATTAATGGAAAAGCCACGAAAACGCCGCGAAAACGCGGCGTTTTTCACGCACGAAAATCGCAAACGCCAGTGGGTGGGCGCCCTAAGAAATCATTTTTAGTGAAATCCAATATGATCTTATCATGGAAACCTGCATCAGAAATCCACGCAATTACAGTGGATTTCTGATGCGAACTTCTATTTGAACATGACAAGGATTCTCATATGGATTTTCTGATTCAGATTCCACATTAAGAATTGGCATATCATTTTTTTCCATGATGTGGAGTACAAATCTGCACAAAATGAACAATGGCGCTGATTCTCATTGAAGTCATTGAGATGTAAAAAGAGGCGAAATTCTGTGTAAAATGCCCCATTACAGCCCCTTCTATAAAAATGTCATAAAATGACTGTGAATGTTAATACAAGTTAGGAAAATTACCAGCTTCCAGTGGATTACCAGCCCTATTATTTGTTTCCCCCTGTAAACATTGTTTTTCTATGTTCCTGGAACCACCACTTGTTTTATAATCAGTCCACTGCATGGTCATACATGGCTTATACGAATTATGGGAGGCTGTGGACATCTTACTGGAATATCTTTCCAGATGGTAAAGGGAGATAAGTTATTGTAAGCAGTCTATGTTCACTGGTGGGATTTCCTGAGCAAACCTTTCCAAATGAATTGTTCTGAGCAGGAAGAAAGGTTTCCATGTTAAGATAAGACTGAAGGGTGTATCCCTGGTGCATCTTCCCCCTGACTTGGCTTCTAGGTCAGGACTGTTCTGCTTATATTTAACCTGATTACAGGAAACAAGCAGTTGTTCATTGCAGATTCTCACAACATCCACAATAACTTGGCAATGGTTTCATTCTTAAACAAAGGAAAGTATCCATTAATTTGTTCTTTGGGGATTAGTGTGAAACCAAAATATTACAGGTAATTTTAGATAGACCTATTTTTTCCCCCCAGCTGTGTGTCTAGTTCTACCTTTTTAGATTAATTACATTCCTCAATATCATTAGTTATCAGATAAGCATGCAGTCCTTTTTTGAATGAGGTCATCGTCTCTGCCATTATTACCTCTTGGGGTAGGGCATTCCATGGTTTGACTACTCTAATAGTAAATAACTCCTTCCTTTATAGATGTCTAAATCACGTTTCCTCCACATGTAATGAAATTACTCCTACAATGAAAGAGCAAGGAAGAAAGGCCGGTGTTGCCAGTGTTGTCAACTTGAGTTCAGCACAACCTCTACTGGCTGCATATCATAACCACTGCAAGAAGTCTGTGCTTCTGTATACGGGGTCAAAAACTAATATTTAGCCTACAATACATTAATACATTTTCCCAAATTACCTTGGAAACAGTAACAGTTCTCTGAGTCTTGCTGAAAACTGCTGCTAATCTATGTAACTACTTTGAGTCTCCATGGGAATTCTTGATGAAGTACTGCTCTTACAGGGGAGTATAAGAAAACACTTATCACCCATCCATATGATATGGATAAGACTGTGATTGGTGGGGGTCTCCCTACTGAGACTCTCTCTGATCCCGAGAATGGGGGTCCCATGTTCATCTCTTCTGTCACTGCGGGCTCGCTGTAGTGACATCAGATTAAATGGCGAGGTAGCCGTACATGCGCGGCAGCCACTTCATTCATTTCAGTGGGGCTGAAAAAGCCAATTTTTCTCATTTTAGGGGAAAATTCCTTTTTGACTCCCAAAATGTGGCGAAGACCTGTCCTTCCAGCACTGGTCAAAAGAGCACTAACCAGCATTGTTTGTGTCGCTCCACTGGCCAGTGACATTGTTGGGGAGGGGAGCAAATGGAATCTAAGAATTAGAATACAGGCCCATTTAGACACAACGATTATCACTCAAAATGCGCTCAAAAGCAGTCTTTTGAGCGATAATCGTTGTGTTTAAGCGCACGCCTATCGTGCACTGTTCATGCACTGTTCGTTAATCATTGATTTCTAGCAAGCTAGAAATCAACGATTACTCTTATCAGTGCCACACACTGATTTTCTCATTGGACGGCACTGATAGCATTCTTTCAGCTGGTATCCCGCTGGGACCTCTCAGCGGGATACCAGCTGAAAGCTCAGAGAACATCTTTCAGTCTAAATACACCCTTAGACCTGGATCAACTACCCAACTGAAGTAATCTAGTGATTGTAACATGTAATATTGTTACAATCCAGCCATTCAGACCCCTTTTAAACTTTTTTAGCATGTTCACCATCGGCACGTCCTCAGGCAGAGAGTTCCATAGTCTCACTGCTCTAACAGTAAAAAACACCTTCTATGTTGCTGTAGAAACCTCCTTTCCTCTTGACGTAGAGAGCACCCCCTTGTTACAGTCTTGAGTATAAATAGATGATTGGAGAGATCTCTGTATTGGCCCCTGATATATCTGTACATAGTTATTAGAGCGCCCTTTTGTTACAGTTTTGGGTGTAAATAGATGATGGGAGAGATTTTTGTACTGTCCCCTGATGTATTTATACATAGTTAATAGGGCGCCCCCTTCTTACAGTCCATGGTATAATAGATGATCGGAGAGATCTATGTACTGTCCCCTGCAATACATAGTTATTGTCGCCTTTTTTCTAAACTAAATGGCTCTAGTTTTGAGAATCTTTTATGAAAGTTTAATAGAAGCTGATTAATTCATACATAATTTAACATACAACAGCCAGAATGACATTGAAGAAATCTTCAAGTTTTTTTTAATGCGCCTTAAAAATGTACAATATCACAGAACCAAGATGACCTAAAACATTGATAAGACAGGAAATGCTTGGACATAAATACATAAGGGGACAATACAAGGATCTCTCCCATGATCTTTTTACACCCAGGACCGCGACGGTAACAAGAGGACATCCGTTACGATTAGAGGAAAACAGGTTTCATCACCAACATAGAACGGGATTCTTTACTGTAAGAGCAGTTAGACTGTGAAACACTCTGCCGGAGGAAGTGTTGATGGCAAAATCCATAGAGGAGTTTAAAAGTGGACTTGATGTCTTTCTGGAGAGGAAAGACATTATAGGTTATAAATCTTAGGTTAATTATTAATCCGGGTATACAGGCAGGTAGGAACTGTTAGGGGTTGATCCAGTCTGATTGCCATTAGGGAGTCGGGAAGGAATTTTTTCCCCAAAAGGGCTATCTGGCTTCTGCCCTTGGGTTTTTTTTGCCTTCCTCTGGATCAACACAGGAGGATAGACAGGCTGGACTAGATGGACGTTGTCTTCATTCAGCCTAATGAACTATGTTACTATGTATATCTGGGCAGAACTGGATGCACATCTGCTGTGCTGCCAACAGCACCCCCATCGAACATCTGTAAGGAGCCTCAATACATGAAGACCTCTTTGTTTTCACATCATTCTGGCTGCTGTATGTCAATTCATGCATGATTAAATCAGCTTTACTTAAAGGGGTTGTAAGAGTTGCAACATCTTAGGACAACCCCTTCCTCATGTACTAACATAACAAATAGTGACATCCTCATCTCTCCTGCTCCCACTGTGTCCAGGGCTGGAGCTCAGTTACCCGCTCCCACTATGTTTACAGCCCGGGTTACAGGACGTCACAGAGGCTACAGCCAATAACAGAGCTCATATATAATTATCATATAACATTGTGGCTGGTATGTTTGGCCCTTATCTCATCCATACAGTTATTAAATATTACATTTCATACTGTTGCTAGACAAAAGACACTATACAAAGGAGAGTATTGCCAATGATACCATAAAAGGTCCAAAGAATACTGCCACACCATAATAACTAATATTACCACTAACTGCTGTATGAATATTACTATAGAGGAAAAACACATTTCACAAATAATTTTAAATATTACTACGCAAGGCCCAAATAATATCACTACACCATGATCACTACAGCGACTCTATAATATAACCAGTAATTCCACTATAGAAGCTGTAAATAATACCACCACACCATTACAACTGCCATTACACAGTGACCGAATAATATTACGATACTGTTATTAAATAAAATTACTGTCCAAAACACAAAAACACAATAATTCCCTGCACAAAGGAGGTGAGAAAGGGGACACCCTTGATGTGTATCACGTTCCAGGTGAAAATGGTCAGACATGAGACGTGCACAGTAGTGGAGACAAACCCAGTTGATAAAATGTTGGCCAAAACCAAAGGCCTCTAATGTGGTCTAAAGGTTTGATCATTCAACAGGATCAACAGCCTTTGTTTCATCTAATAAGACCACAACTCTCGTGCCAGCCCTGTCATATTTGGCTTACTTTGGCGTATTTGGTATATTAGAGGACAGCCTCCAGATACTTCTTTTTGTAATTAGTTAAAAAAAATCTTTAACTTATTTTTACTTTTATTGCCTCCTTAGGGGCCTTAAACTTGTTTGATCACCTGTACAAAATATTGCAATACATCAGTTTTGCAGTATATTGTACTTTTTTGGTCAACCTGTCACCCCCCCCCCACCCACAAAAAAGAAAAAAACAATCAAAAAGTTGCATGTGCTCAAAAATGGTACCAACAGAAACAACAGATTGTCTCAAAAAAACAACAAGCCCTCATATACGTGTTGCGGCATGTGGGTCGCGACAGCGTCGTGGCTTGGTGGCCATGACACAGGGTCAGACCTGTTGCCCTGTTGCTATGCAGGACAAGGGTTAATGCACATTGTGCAGAGACTGCTTTGCTATCTCTCTGTATGCTGCATAGTTGCATGTTGACTAGTTATACCTAGAAGAGGGTTGGGGTGTGGCTCTCTATTTGCTCTTCTTATCAGGAGGTGTGGAGAGCTTTATATTCATACCCCTCCCTTTCCTCCTTGCTTGTTATTCAATTCTGTAAAGGAGAGGTTGGAGTTGGTGATCCTCTAGCCTGCGTGGAAAACTTCCAAGTTTCAGATAAGTGCTGCTGTATCCTTTCAGTTGTTTTTTGATTACCTTTACTGTTTTGCGTTGCTGTGTCAGTGCATCTCTCCAGGGGTTCTGTTAGGGATAGTCAGGGCCCAGAGGAAGACAGTGGGGCTGTCCTTATCAGGACAAGAACTCTGCTTGCAGGCAGGGACTCCTTACTTCCCTTTTTCGTAAGGGACAGGTTTTTCCATCTTCCTGGAGTGGTGCTCACAGTCCTGCATTGCGTGGTGTTTGACTCTTGTGTTCAGTGAGAATATCACCCTGCCCGTGGTGCTCTTGTGCTACACGGACGTGACAACATGTATGTCGAGATGATAAAAGTTTTTTGAAACTGAGTTGGAAAAATAAAATAAAAAGCACAAAAATGGTCTGATCCTTATGGGGTTAAGGCCAGTTTTATACAGGCGTATTTTACATGTTCCCCATGATGCTCTAAGATTGGATACTATTGCACAAGCTGTAGCGGCTGCTGCTAGTGTTCACATTTTTCTAAAATTGCTAGGAGGCACCTGTAAGCGCAAGTGCTGCCCATAAATAAATGCTAGTCACAAACTGTAAGGGCTCAGTCACATGGGCGCATCCGGGCGCCAATGCGCCCGTGTTAGTGCAGGATAAGACGGCCGCACTGCAGGTGCGGACGACTCTCCGCACCGCCGGAAGAAAGAACACATGACCGGCTCCATTGCCGGTCATGTGTTCTTTCTTCCAGCGGTGCGGAAAGTCATCCGCACCTGCAGTGCGGCCATCTTCTTCCTGCAGTAACACGGGTGCATCGGCGCCCGGATGCGCCCTTGTGACTGAGCCCTAATAGTGCCAATTGCTGTGCAACACCTGTGTTTAGAGATGCCACCCAGCAATTGCCTAGAAAGCGCAACATTAATAATAATAGCGCCCTTAAGCTAATTTCACACAGGGGACTGCAATATTGAACCAATATCGCGTTCACCAGTATGCGATTTCCCTGCGAATGCACAACATTTTTGTATTAAAACCAGCTTGTATCACTTTGTGGAAGTAGCGTTCCTTCTACACGGCTCACAGCTATGGCGGAGAGACGCAGGATGTCACATCGCACTCGCGTGCACCTAGCATGAATGCGATGCCAGCCTCATTGAGATTAATGGGCGATGCGAGGGTACGCCCGAAGATAGGACATCCCCAGGAAGAAATTGTTTATGTATATGATTTCATTCAAAAGAATGGGGTGCATATTCGTGTGAGAATTGTCCTATGGCTGCCTGCAGACGGCTGGGTTGGATCCGGCAGCGAGAATTCTTGCCGCGGGACCTGACCCAAGTGCCTGCAGAGAGCAACGCGTACTCACCCGCGCCCCGCAGCTCCGGATCTTGCATGTGGCGGCTGCCGGGCAGCTGGCGCATGCGCAGACCGGAGCCGGCGGCAAGTGAGTGACGTTTCTGTGCCGGGCTCTACGAGCCCGGCACAGAAATAGGACATGCCACAGTTTGTTTGCCGCGGGAGATTTCGCGCGGCCAAACCGCGGGCGTCTGCATAGGATTGCGTTTGTTAACGCAATCCTATGCAGGCTTCCAGCGGCGGAAATCACGCAGGAAATCCCGCCGCAGAATTTCCGCCCGTCTGCAGGCGGCCTAAGGCTTGGTTTCCATGCTGTGTTTATTGCATTCATTTGAAACTCCATCCACCCTCAATGGCTAACAGCCCCAGGATACTGACAAGATATCTGAGTATCAGTGGAATCTGCTATGAGGGTAAAGAAGTCTGGTGAAATCCACATCTGGTTCATGTTTATAACTGTCAGGTGATCCACGTTGTCTTTGGACATGTGAATCTGTCTGTCAGTTATTACCCCCAGCTGTGCTGAACCCCCATTCTGACAGCACACTGGCAGCGGGGCAGACAAGCGCCTCTAAAGTATGTTGTGCAAGCTCTGGCCACTCATCCAGCTTAGACACCCAGAAGTCAAAGAGGCCAAGACTATGTTTGAGTACATCCATGGGTGAGGTAGAGGGGGGATGCTCATGTCTAACTTGTGTAGATTGATTGCTGTGTGCCTACGACTGGGAGGAAGAGGAGGTGATGATACTTGAGGCATGCTGTGTCATCCACTCTACAACCTGTTCTGTATGCTGCAGATGTAAGGCACAGGCAGAAGCATTTCTAAGCATTCGCAGCGGGCTTGCCTCCTGCAGAATGTGGAGCTGTTGCTTCAATGGAAGCCACTTGAAGTGCCAACTTGATCCATTTTCTGCGGCCGACAGCACCAACACTACTAACATGTCCCTTATCCACTGCTTTCTTTTTTTTCTTTTTATCTATTTTGTTTTTTGTTTACTTTTTAGTGTAGTTTTATGTAACTTATCAGCGAACTTTGTTGTTTGCAGAAAACCACTAGCTGCGTAAGGCCAGCAAATAATTCATAATGGCAGGATTGGAGACTTTGAACGATGTCTGTGGCTGCTGACAGGCAGTGTGTGTATTTGCTGTTTCCTTCTTTGGTATTCTTTTTGTTTATATAAACAAAAAACACTAAATAAGCCAAAACTGCTGGGCGGCACAATATGTGAGAACAGAAGACCACAGAATATAGCATGTATCTTTATGAACTGTCCACTGCTAGCTGCATAAGGTCTGCAAATGATTCAGAGTCGTCGCACTGGTGACTTTGAATGATGTCTGGGGCCACAAATGTAATACTGCAATATTCCCATTGCCAAAGCAAAGTTTGTCTATCTGTTTTGCTGCTATACTGTATGTGGACAGCAGCAGAAATATGCACTCTCCTAATGTGATGCAGCTTCTTTCTCTGCTCCCTCTAATAGAACCCTGTGTAAAGGCCCATTTAGCTGGCACTAATGTCGGACAAATGATGCCCGACACTGGTCCCCGCACATACTTATTCTCATGCTGCTGCACAGGAGCTAGTATTACTGCCTGACAGCGGGGTGGCTGGAGTACATTTCTCTCCTCGCTCTTCCCCGCCCCCCTCCATTGACATTTACACTGAACGCTCATCGTTCAGTTCATCAGCCATCGTTTATGCTGCATAAACAAGCTGAACGATAATCGCTTAGTATAAATAGCAGCCGTTCAGTATTCAACGGCCGCTATGTTAACCGTTTGCAATCCAATTTTGGATTCAGGGTTTCCCAGGGGGCTTTCTCTTTCTGCTATTATACAATGGCGCCATCTGCGGTATGGGACATGCTGGAGAGGCCCCTGACAATAGAGCGGCCAGTAATCTACAGTAAGAATACCCTGCCGGATGTCTTCCAACATTGGAACTGTACAGCCTTCAATCAGAATGTCTTCAGGCGTCAGACAGTGGATTGGAAAGGGTTAAGTCAATGGAGAGGCATGAGGGAGAGCGAGGAGAGAAATCTCCTGCAGCCTCCCTGCCCTCCTGCAACCTCCCCGTGCTGCAACACCACGAGAGCGAGTTTATGCAGGGATGAGTGTCTGGCATTGTTTGCCTGATATTCGTCCCATCTAAATGGGTCTTAATTTCTCTGCTGGTATACAAGCTTTCACACCCAGCAGGAATATATTCTTTGTAGGTGTGTTATATAGGCATATAAATGTGATGCAGCTTCTTTCTCTGCTCCCTCCAATATAACCCTGGTATACATGCTTTTACACAGCAGCAATATATACTCCGTAGATTATCTGGACCTAACAACAGACCCACATGTTATATAGACCTATAACTGTGATGCAGACTTTCTATTCTGTGCTCAACTGTAAAATGGGTTGCACTGTGCCTATGTTATATATGCCACTAGGTTATGTGATGCATGTGTCCAATGAAACTGCTACCCATAGGCTATCAGCACAGCACCCTGGCTGTACGCTGGCACACAGCAGTCATTATGGGAAATTTGATTTTCCAGAGATTTTTGCCAAAAATCGTTCTGGACTAACTCGATTTAGGTTTAGTGAAAATTGGGATGATTTTATCCACTGGCTGATCAGTATAAGCGAAACTACTACCATGTTTCCTCGATAATAAGCCCTCCCCTGATTTTTGAAATATAAGCCCCCCCGAAAATAAGCCCTAGCTATACTACATGGGAAAAAAAATACTCACCTCGCAGGCGGCGTTCTGGTCCTTCTTGGTGCTCTGAGAATGATACCATTGAATGGCTGTGATTAGCTTATCAAGTGCTAGCTGTGATTGGCTGAGGCTACATTCCTGAGCCAATCACAGCATTGTCTTGCTGGATGTGTGGTATTCAACCCACGTTACCAGGAAGAGAATGCTCTTTCAACACTGAGGACGACAAGGAAGAATGCCGGCGTGCTTGGAGAGCAGTGAGAGAGACCAGGACACCGCCTGTGAGTATTAAGACACCACCCCAAAAATAAGACACTGTGCCTCTTTTGTGGGAAAAATTAATAAAAGACAGTGTCTTATTTTTACGGGAACATGGTAATGATGCCCCTATTTAAGGATTCAACTGGCACATAGCCAAAGTGGTGCCAATATTCAAAAAGGCATCAAAAAGTGAACCTGGAAGCCTTACTTCTAATGTCTGAAGTGTTTCTAAGAGAGGCTATCTTGGAGTACCTCAAGGGCAATAGCTGCTAGGGTTCATGGCTGGGATCTGTTGCACTACATAGGTTTTCAGCAGCATAGCTTCACAGGTGGTGTTGATTGAGCTGGCAGGTGTGGATTGCTCCAGCCAGCCAATCACCAAGGTCTGTTGCTCATATATACCAGCTCCTCTGCTACGGGCTGCTGCCCTTTTCTCAGTCTGTGCATGTGGCTAGACATGAGGTGTCTGTTCAGCATTCAGGATGTTTAGTGTGAACAGTGTCATGCTTCTGCTTGTCTGTGCAGCTCTCGGTACGTGTCTTGCTATGGGTACTTTATCATCTAGAACGAGGTAGGTTCCTAGGTTCCAGCACAGGGTCATCCCTATCGGGACGATTACCCCACGTTGCAGGCATGTTTACTGGGGTTAGTTGTCTTGTTAGTGTAGGGACCCACGAGACAAGGAGAACCCGCGAACTAGGCTCGCAGGCTTAAGTATCTTGGCCAAAATACAAAGTAATACCTCGTATTATATCTATTTCACATGTTTATACATGCGGGTATGCTTGGTGCATGTTTTGAGCATTTATCAGCCATTGGTTTGTGTGTGTCCATGAGTATGAAGTCCGTATCGCAGTTCTGTTGTTTGGTCTAGTTTCGCCAGTTCGTGAGTGTGAATGGTGTAATGTTTATTTCTGTTTCTCAGTCATGTCCACGAGTTTCGTGTCTAGTCCGCAGTTATCCTGAGTTCACCTGCTGGTGAGCTTTGTGTCCAGTCTGTAGTTCACGTGGAGGAGTTCAAGCCAGGTTTCACTTGTCCAGAATGATGGCAAGTTGCCATGGAAAGCTGGGTGGCAATTGACCAATAGCATTATACTACATAGCACGCGACAATTTGTAATGTATCTGAATGTCACACCTTCTTTTACAATATAAATTGTTTTGCCGCCATTATTAAAGAATATGCCCTTTGGTCTTACACAATGTAATGCGTGTTATTTATTGGCTTCTCCAAGTTCGAATTAACCCTTTTAAAGTACTATATATACTCGAGTATTAGCCGACCTGAGTATAAGCCGAGACAATAAGTTTCACTACAAAAAACTGGGAAAACTTATTAACTCAAATATAAGCCGACAAGCTGCTTGAATTCTCCACCCTGTCATCCCCCGCCGTCCTCTCTGCTCGACTCTGTCAGTGCTTTGTAAGTAAGCGCTGTGATTGGATTAAGTGCCAGCCAATCACAGCTGGCGCTCAATCCAATCACAGCGCTTACTTACACAGCACTGACGGCAGGGGATTTGAAAGCCAAGCAGGGAGATGACAGCAGGGGGAATTCTAAAGCAGCTTGATTGGCTGTGAATTATCGAGCACCGGCTGTGATTGGCTGACGCTCGATCCAATCACAGCTCTTACTTACAAAGCGCTGACGGCAGGGGATGACAGCAGAGAGAATTCAAGCAACCTGCCGCACCACGGCCGGAGACACAGACACCGGCTGGGAGATGAGTATGGAGGTTTTCTTTTTAAGCCTTCCCTGACTCGAGTAGAAGCCATGGGGGGCTTTTTCAGCACAAAAAAATGTTCTGAAAAGCTAGGCTTATACTCCAGTACATATTATAAGAATGATTTCACTGAAAAAAAATTGCTGCCTGAACAGAGACCTGGTGTCTTCATCCAAAGATACTGATCCTTGGTGGTAACTTCTCTCGCTTTCGGAACGGACAGACTACAGAGCTCCAATAACAGTAAGAATATTATTCTTACAACTTTTGTCTGCCCCTTCCTGAATGTATTGGAGTTTCATAAACACTGCTAAGGAAGGTCACAACTGTCGTAATATAACGCCCAAGTCCAAGAACCTGACAGACGTTATGTCCTCTGGTAAGGGAGAGAGCTAAATGGTAGATTGGTGTGTGTAACTGTGTTTGAGTGTGGTAGTGTGCTTCTGTCACGAAAGGCAAATAAGAATAATTGTGCATATTGCTGTTTAAAAGACAAAAGGGTTGATGTTTGAATGAGATTGTCCATAATTTGTAAAGGTGAGAGTACTGGCTTAAGAGTAGTGTCGCCCACATATCGTTGACCAAATGGACTGTCAAACATACATTTTTGAAGTCAGGACCGGGCCGTAATATCGCAGCATTAAAAAATGCTAGTGGGTAAAAGCCCTAAACCAGCAAAAAATAAACAAGTTTGCATTTAAACTGTGCAGAGACTTCTATCTGCAGGTCTGACAGGTATCAGTATGAAAGCCACTGCTAAGATTGCAAAATTTAAAAAAAAAGGCTTGCCTGGATCAAGCAGCACTTTCAGTGCAATACCAAAGAATGGAAGAAGGTCCTATGGACTAAAGAATCAAGGTTTAACATCTTTGGTACATCACGCAAGGTTTTTAAATGGCATCAAGTAGGTGAAAGGGTGTTTTGAGTATGTGGCATCAACTGTCAAACATGGAGGAGAAAACGTGATGGTCTGGGGATCCTTTGCTACATCTAGTGTTGGTAACTTGCACACGGTGACTGGCACACTAAACAAAAAGCACTACCATATGATTTTGATATACCATGCAATACCTGCTGGTGCACGCTTAGTCGATCAGGGGGTTCATATAAGGGCTTTTACCCACTAGCCTTTTTTTGCTGCAATTTCGTTGTGTTTTTTTTCAAATGTCAATGAGACTTTCTAATGTTAAAATCGCATCGCACAAAAATCGCAGCAATGCAAACTTGGGTAAACGCTAGTGGGTAAAAGCCCTTACAGAAGGGCAATGATTAAAACGTCCTTCTAACTTATTTCATTGTTTAACTAAAGAAGACAAAAAAATTTCAAAGAATGGAATGGCCTGCACAGTCTCCAGACATAAGCCCCACTGAGCTTGTTTGAGATGAACTGGACAGAAGAGTGAAAGCAGCGCAATCTACAAGTGGAGCACGTGTGGGAACTTCTGCAATAATGTTGAGAAGACATTTCTGAAGACTATCTGAAGTTTTAGAAAGAATGCCTCGATTATGTAAAGCTGATATATCAGCTAGAGGTGGCGACTTTGAAGATTCAAAATCTAGATTTAAGTTGGTGAAACAAAGTTAACCCATTATTTTTAGTTTCAATGGGTTTTATTAAGTTATTTTCAAAGGTGGTACAGGAACATAACATTCTTACATCCCCATGCAGGGGACTAATTATTGCCTTCTTAACGTACACTAGATTTTAATACTACATTTTACTCCTAGTTTAGAGTATTGGGAGGGGGTAACAAAGGGTATAAAACAGGGGGCCGTCAAGGATTTAGATCCGCTCCGTGGTGTAGCCTAGTAAAGAACAGGAGCTGGTTTCCAATGGGGAATTTTAGGTAGATGAGAAAAGTGAAATAGTCCTGGGACTTCAAGATAGCCAATCCAGGGTTACCATGTAGCTAGAAAATTTGTTAAGGTATCTATCCTAATAGCGTGTATCTTTTTGTATAGAATAATTGTAGATACTCTATTGATCACCACTAGGAAAGAGAGGTTCGGGGATTTCCATCTAGAGGTGATGTGGTCCTTGTAGCCATACAAATAAACTGTATGAGCTTATGGGCTTTAAATGTAACCCTAAGAGAGCGATCCCCAAAGAGAAAGATCATGGTTGATTTAGGTATCGTACCCACAAAGAGCTGGTTTAGTAAGTTATGACCCGGTGTCCACAGTTTCTCTACCTCTGGACAAGACCACCAGGTGTGAAACATACTCCACAGAACCTGACAGCCTCGGAAACAAAGTGGGTAGGAGGATGGGAACAGGTGGTGCAGTTTTTGTGGCACCAAATATGTTCTGTGTAGGATTTTAACAGAGGTTTCCATGAGGGAAACCTGGTGGTTGCCCTTAGTGAGTGTGGTGCAACAGTGCCGCCATCTTTCTAGGGACATCTCCTTCCCCAGGTCTTCCTCCCATCTCCCTGTGAACAGTACTTTTTCCTTGACTTCAGGTTTATTTAATATACTATAGATATATGAGAGGGTCCTTAACATTTTTGTAATAGAGTGTGGTGGATCCATTGGGGCTGGGGGCCTTTTCTAGCTTAATATTTTTAATAGTGCCTAGTATAATCCAATATTTTTATTCTGCTTAACTTTATTTCAAAGTGTATTTGAGACATTAGACTGTGTAATACTTCTGATTGGTAGTGTATCTCTTTAGCTGACATATATCACCGTGGCAATACAGGAATTTGAAATGTTACTTTCTGCATTAAGGAGTCTGGGTTCAAAGCACTTGTTTGCACTCATCACCAATGCCGCAATATAACTTCAACTCGTTACTTGCTATTATTGAATTACACTGATGAGGAACACACTTTTGGTACTACGTAGCCCATATCAGGCATTTGTTTTTCTGCAGGCTCGTAACAAGTGGTTTTTCCTCTGCCTTGTAGAAGCCGGAAGCTAGTCTGCTTATGGCTCTATTGCATGTTATGTTACTTACATTCTTTCCGATAATGGAATTCCACTCTATTAAAATTGAGCAACAGTTGCTCACTGATTCTTCTTGACATTATCGTACAATGCTTTACTGCCTTGGGCAGAAATGTTTGACAGGTGGACTTTTTTCTTTTCATATCCACCGATAGCCAAATATCAGTTTTATTACTTTCCCTTTTGAATAATTTAGCAATGAAACAATAACAGTTACAGTTAGTGTGGTCAAACTATGAAATGACTTACTCTAAGAAGGTAGTTTGCTCGGACAACCAATGGCGTAGTTTTTCCTGCATCTTATTGCCGAGATGCTTACTGGCTGTTTTAATAACCATGGACTATATTTCATCCGATAGTTCCTCTGGATGCTTTTCAGGTGTGTCAAGCAGTTCAAATTTGTTTGCAACCTTAATAGTGTATGATGGGGGGATTTTAGCAGTGTTGGATTTTTTCAAAGGAGCACCTTACTTAATGCTACAGAATTTTGTCTTGACTTTAGCTGCAAGGAGTTCATGATCAGTGCCGGGAAAGGCTTTTATTGCAATGCCTGAACTTCACCAATGATAATTACACAGGATACAATCAATCTGATTTCAATGGAAGCCATTGGGAGATGTCCACCTGCGCAGTCTGCGTTTGGGTTGCATAAACCATGTGTTTGTTATCCTGAGCCGATTTTCTTGGCAGAACTGTAACAGGCAATCACCGGCTTCATTTCTTTCACCGAACCCAAATCTTCCTGTGATGGTTGCTTCTGGCTGCCTGCTGACTTCGGAATTGAAATTGCCCATAATGTAAATGATGTCCTTCTTTGGCACTTCATCTAGAGTTTTCTGGACTTCAGCATAAAGATCAATAGTTTTCTCATTGGCATCCGTCGTTGGGCATAGACCTGTAAGATTGAGCTGCTCACTAGCTTACCACGTATCCTGATAGCAATGATACAGTCTCTGATTGTTCTAAAACTTTCTACTGTCTTTGAGGCCTGCTTGTTTGTAATAAAGGCTACTCCATTCCTCTTGATTTACTCATCTCGTTCTGCAATGTGAATTTAAAGAAGACAAAAATTATGACAACTACAAAAAATGTCCAAATTTAAATCAAAATTGATACAGTGGCCATAGAATTTGTGCAAGACTTTGTCTTCCTTGGTTCAAAAGTTGACCAGGATGGAGAATCTATGCCAAAGATAAAACATAGGATAGCATTTGGGCAAAGCTATGCATGGACAAAATCTGGAAAAGTAGGAATATTCGCATTGCAACTAAACACAAGATAGTGCAAACATGTATGGATGTGAAAGCTGGACTGTGAAAAAAGATCATAGGAGGATTAACCCTTTACAATCCACTGTTTGACATCTAAAAACATTCTGATTGAAGGCTGTACAGCTCCGATGTCGGAAGACAGGGTATTCTTACTGTATATTACTGGCCACTCTGTTGTCAGGGGCCTCTCCAGCATGTCCCATACCGCAGTACTGGCTCTAGCCAGCAGATGGCGCAATTGTATAATGGCAGAAAGAGAAAGCCCCCTAGGAAACCCTGAATCCAAAATTGGATTGTAAAGGGTTAGTGCATTAGAGCTGTAGGGCTGGCAAAAGCTGCTGCATATACCTTGGACAGCGAGAGTAACAAACAGAGAAGTCCTGAATTGTATAGGACCCAATATATCACTGGAGGACAAGATGACTGGGCTCAGACTTATGGAGGACAAGATGACTGGGTTCAGGCTCACGAAGGACAAGATGACCGGACTCAGGCTCACAGATTTTGGTCATATAATGTGAGCAGAGTTGCTAGAAAAATCTATAATGTTTGGACAGATCCGTGGCAAAAGAAGACTCCATGTCAGCTGATACTGGCATGGACATCAGACAACTGAAAGAAGTAGTGCAAAAACATGGAGGAAACTTGCCTTTAGGGTCACTGAAGGTTGTGAACGACTAAATGGCTAACAACAGCAATAAGAGGTATTTATGGCAGATACTATGACAGCATTCAAAAGGGCTGGAAGCTTATCTAATGACAAATGATGGTAAAAATGTATTTTCTGTTTTTTAAGGGGTAGTCCCACTTCTAACTGTTTTGCTGCAGGAAGTAGACAGCTCCATACATTGCGCAGTGGCATGGATTGGTACTGCAGGCTTAGTCCTATTGAAGTGAATAGGATTGCAGTAATAACCCGAGCCACTGTGCAAAGTACAGAGCTGTCTGCTTGCTGCAGTAAAAAAGCTTGAAGTGGGACAAACTCCTTTATAAAGCCACAATTTTGTGGCATTTTTTGCTGTAGTCTTTTTAAGCCAAATCCAGAAGTGAATCCAGCAGAAAAAAAAGTATGTGAATAAGATCTTACTTTATATTTCCCATTTTAATCCACTTCTGGCCATAACTGCATCTTTAGAAAAAAAACAGCCTGTGTGTGAACCCACCCTAAGGTCTTTTACCCACTAGAGTTTTTTTTTGCTGCGAATTTGCTGCGTTTTTTTTCTCGAAATGTTAATGGGACTTTCTAATGTTAAAATCGCAATGCACAAAAACTGCAAGTTTGCATTTTTGCATTTTTTGTGTGTTGCAATTTTAACATTAGAAAGGCCCATTGACATTTGGAAAAAAAACTTAGTGAATTCGCAGCAAAAAAAAAAATGCTAGTGGGTAAAAGCCTTGAAGGTGCATTATTTCCCCAGAATGCAGTGGAATTATGGTCCTGTAGCAAATGCTGCAGCAAAATCTGCATGGCTACCGTGTGTATTTTGATGCAAAATTAAATACGGCAGAATTCTGCTTAGAGAAAGGTTGAAACTAATGTACATATCATTTTTTTCAAAATGACAAGTACATTAGGTTCAGCCTTGCGTTGTGTGAATGGTAGGGGGAGGCATTTTGCTAAGAAACATTTCTTTAAAACTTTTTTAAAGAAAAGTGTGAAAACCTGATAAAGATAACAAATATATTAGAGTGAAAGAGAGAGCACTCTGATGTGTTTAGAATGCGGGAGTGCTGTGGTGTGAAAAGATTGCTGTCATGTCCAAGAATTCAATAGAAAACAAAATGAGAATATTCTGCATTCAAACAAGTTAGCTTGGAATCACACATGCAGTTTTTGAGTCAAATCCAAGAGTGGATTAAAACAGAATGAGAAATATAAGGTAAGGTCTCTGTTTATACTTCCATCAAAATTTCCACCTGTTATCTCATCACGGGAATAGAAAAACTACAATTATTACCTGCTGGATCCGTTATATGATGAACACCAAAAGGTGCTATGTGGGTAACATTGGCTATAATGGGTTCCATTGGGTTTCTATTAGGTTATCTGTCATTTTACTAGAAAAAATAACACTGCATGCTGCTCTACTTTTTCAGCATTTATGACAGAATTTCCTGATGGAGATACGAACAAAGCCTTCCTCTCCTTCCTGTCAGATCCACTTCTAGGTTTGCTCAAAAGAATGCTTCCTATACTTAAATATAAAAAGATGGTCAGGGAGGCGCTTCAACTGGTTATCTGGGGGGTGTGTCACTGGGTGATCCGAATAAGTGAATTTAAAAGGTATAATACTATAAAGTAAAATAAAATAAAATGGGACTTACCCGGTGTATGGTGGAAACCCCTGTGGAGAGGGGTCCCACCAACACCTCCTAGTCCAAGTTGGCTTGTCAGACCTCTAAAGGGTCTTACTCCTCTGGTGTCGTCCTGGTTCCTGAGTTGTTGGAGTCTGCTGCAGAGCCTCTGTGTCCAAATGGTAAATTGGACCCACGGAAACGTGATAGCGATGAAAAAAAGAAAAAATAGCTCTTGCGCCGTCTCAACAAACAACTGGGGTTGACAATTAGATATTGTCTAAAAGATTTAATGAAGTACAACGCGTTTCGTCGCACAAAAGCGACTTTATCAAGTACATACACCATAACACAACAATGCATACTTATATAGGAACTTACATGTATGTAGTGGTGTTGATGGGATGAGTAACCGGTGGTGGGTAGCTCACATGACCTCCACGTCATGTGTGCCACGTCAGCATAGTTGTTGCCAGTAGGAAAAACGAAAGTGAAACTACTTCCGGGTATGCGGAGGTCACGTGACCCGTGTAGGTATACGTATACAAAGAGCTTAATAGCTCTAAGTGTATACCGCTGTATAACACCATGTATGGGTGTGATGCAGGCGATGGATGAAGTGTATTACGGGCTCCGGTGTGCGTGGACGGCATGGAAGTGCCGGTCGTCATGACGCAGAGTGCGTCATGACGCCGAGGACGTGAGGACTCCCAGTAGCGCTGGTGCCTGTAAAATGTAACCAAGGCAACCAGCGTCAGAGCGTCATGCCGCGAGGATACGTCCCGACGTCAAGGACGTGAGGACGTATAGTGTGCTGGCGTCTGTTGATGTAATGATGAGTGTAACTATGGCGACCGGCGCCGTGGGATGGCGTAGTGACGTAGGTACGTCAGTAACTACTCAGACCCAGCGTAGATTACCTGGTGCCGTGTTGTCATGGAGACAAGTACCGTTTAAAGGTGTCCTGCAGGTAAGTAGTAAGAGTATAATTTGTATAATCATATGTGTAGAATGGTACATACAGAAACAAAGTAGATTAAAGCCTTGATCTGAAATAAAATATAATATATTGTTATATGTTATATTTTATTTCAGATCAAGGCTTTAATCTACTTTGTTTCTGTATGTACCATTCTACACATATGATTATACAAATTATACTCTTACTACTTACCTGCAGGACACCTTTAAACGGTACTTGTCTCCATGACAACACGGCACCAGGTAATCTACGCTGGGTCTGAGTAGTTACTGACGTACCTACGTCACTACGCCATCCCACGGCGCCGGTCGCCATAGTTACACTCATCATTACATCAACAGACGCCAGCACACTATACGTCCTCACGTCCTTGACGTCGGGACGTATCCTCGCGGCATGACGCTCTGACGCTGGTTGCCTTGGTTACATTTTACAGGCACCAGCGCTACTGGGAGTCCTCACGTCCTCGGCGTCATGACGCACTCTGCGTCATGACGACCGGCACTTCCATGCCGTCCACGCACACCGGAGCCCGTAATACACTTCATCCATCGCCTGCATCACACCCATACATGGTGTTATACAGCGGTATACACTTAGAGCTATTAAGCTCTTTGTATACGTATACCTACACGGGTCACGTGACCTCCGCATACCCGGAAGTAGTTTCACTTTCGTTTTTCCTACTGGCAACAACTATGCTGACGTGGCACACATGACGTGGAGGTCATGTGAGCTACCCACCACCGGTTACTCATCCCATCAACACCACTACATACATGTAAGTTCCTATATAAGTATGCATTGTTGTGTTATGGTGTATGTACTTGATAAAGTCGCTTTTGTGCGACGAAACGCGTTGTACTTCATTAAATCTTTTAGACAATATCTAATTGTCAACCCCAGTTGTTTGTTGAGACGGCGCAAGAGCTATTTTTTCTTTTTTTCATCGCTATCCTATACTTAAATGGTCCCTGATTTTTTATACAGCTTGTGCTTATGTGATAGCCAATGAGGCCAATGTGATAATAAAAAAGTGCAAATCACTTTATCTAAAATTATGTTTTTTTTGTTGAAAAATTCCTCTAAAGTGCTGGCTACTAACTGTCTCCCTTCCTTCCAATTTGCTGTCCTCTGCAGTTTTCAAATGATACCCTCCTACA
Source organism: Eleutherodactylus coqui (assembly GCF_035609145.1). Taxonomy (NCBI): domain Eukaryota; kingdom Metazoa; phylum Chordata; class Amphibia; order Anura; family Eleutherodactylidae; genus Eleutherodactylus; species Eleutherodactylus coqui. The sequence goes on from NC_089839.1 coordinate 142,637,288, forward strand.
ATAACAAGAGAGGTACTAGAAGGAGAGCAGGAAGTGGAGGAAAAACATGATTCATCCTGCATACTAAAGTCTATACTGAGAAGAAGGATGAAAAGAAAGTGATTGTTTACTGTGGTTATAGCTACTGGAATCACATCTACACTCCTCAGTACTTCTCTAGTGCGCTACATAAGGGGTACTGCCCACGTCCGGATTTCTGCCGCGTTTTAAGCAGCAGAAATCTGCGGCGATACCCCAGAGCTGTTAGGTTCTCATTGAACTTAATAGCTCAATATTCACGCTGCGGAATTCCACCGCGGAATTCTGCGCGTAAAAGTAAACGCGGCATGCTCTATTTGACTCAGTAATACACGCGACCGGCTTCCATTGTAGTAAATGGAAGCTGTCCATCATGCTATAATTCCGCTGTAGAACATCTAACACTGCCGGCACGTCCCTCCATGTGGGACGCGTACAGCGGATCCGGAGTGGTAAGTATCAGGGTTTTGAGGGGTGCCGTGGCAGGCTCCACTGCGATATTTTGCTGGCCTAGTCCATCACGGTCGTGGGCATGAGCCCTATTGATATTATTTCTGTGTGTATACTACAGACAATTAAGGTGCAGAATCTGTTGTTTTATTTTCATATAGTGTATAGAACACAGCATAACAGGAGACTCCTACCACCAATCCAGAGAGAACTGAAAATTGGAGATACAGCCTACAAAGGGGAAAACTGATAAATGCATGATACAAGCCTTATAATGGTCAAATATTATATTATTTCTCCTGTACACCGTCAGAACCAGCAACTCTCGGGGCCTCTGTGCACGCACTGCCGGTCCTACCACCCGGGTTGCAGGAGTGCGGCGCAGGGGAGCCCCGGTTCTAGTGATATCCCCTGGCTGCTGTAACTCTGGTTGCCGCTGGGCTGCTAGGGACGCAGTGGGTGCCGCCCCGTGGCGTGTCCCCATTTCCATGACTACCAGGCGTGCTTCCTAGGCCCTGCTGCTGTCAGGCTCCCCACCCCAATCAGCTGCTGGGGCGGGAGTTCTGATAGCATTTAAATGTGTCTGTTTCCTTCCAGCATTGCCAGTGTTAGTTTGGTCTTCCAGCTGCACCCGCGTATTGTTTGACTCCGGTTGTTACCCAGGCTTTCTGACTTTCTGGAGTTGATTTTGTTTTTGCCTGACCCCTCTGTACCGCGTACCCTCCTATTGCCGACCCGGATAGTCTGACCATTCTACTGTTTGTTTGTCTCCTTTGTCTGTTTGTCGTTCCTGTGTCCCACTTCCCTAGTTTAGTGTAGGGACCTCCGCCCAGTTGTCACCCTGGGGGTTAGCCCAGGGGGGCAAGTAGGCAGGGACAGGGGTTGTGGGTTTTCTCAGGGACTTCCATTATCCCGGACCCTGTCCTGACATACACATACAGCAGTTTATTCTGAAAAGTTCACCAGTGAGTGGATCAGAGCAACATGGACCCAACCATCCATCCAGATGGCTCCCATCTGGACCTCCAGCGAACTGTCCAGAGTGCCACAGATCTGACTTTCCTGCAGGACGGCTCATTGCTGAACATCTAGCAACCTGCATGGCGAATGGCTGACTCGACCCTCCCATTGGATGGATCCTGACCAGTGCTATCACCACTAAAATAGGACCCAGTGCCTGAAAGAGATGGTGCTGTGACCTCAGTGGCACTCACTTCTGCAAACCTTTCTGGGGTTTTGCCATTTCAGGAGACCACTGGGATGCAAGATCTTCCTCCATTCTTCTCTCCTTCCAAGTGGATAATGGCGACTAGAGCAATCACTATCCTAGAGTGGCCTGTCCTCTCTTCTTTGACGCTCTCTGATTGCTTCCCACAATCATGACAGGGTCTGCAGAAAAGGGCGAGAAGAGCAAGCAGACCAGTGGGCAACCCACCGGTAAACAACACAAACAGAACTTTTGTAAAAGGGGCCAAACAGACTACCTATTTTATTCATCTAAAAAGGGCAAACTTCCACTAACTTAAAATATGGGGAGGATATTAATGAGTTTTTCCCATCTGTCATAAATTAGACATGGGAATTAAGCCTTAATGACAGGACATTTTGACAACCAACAATCATCTATTCCTTGTCATAGCACCTCATAAATATTAACACAAGTGATAGAAAGATCTTATTACTTGGCACTTCTTGGTGTTTTAATATCTGATGTACTCATGAAAGACTCATGGGGAAATCAGATGAAGGTCACCCTGCTTCCACATCTTAGTATGTTAGTCATCCATTAGTTTGTATAAAATATATATTATAATACACATCTAAATTATTTATAGGCCATAGCTCCCTAGAGGCCTTGCTCATTGACTTCAGTCTTGTTAGGTATCTTGTTACTGTGGAAACAATAATGATGATATCATCATGTGGAAAAGATCTGGGACAGGAGTCAAAAAGACTAAGCAATAAAATATTTAATATAAAAAGAAGTGAAGAGAGCGATGATGATGTCTTACAATCTACTGCAAAATTCACACTCACATCGATATCTATATCGTCTGCTAAAATTGTAATATGGCATCATCAGTCATTGCAGATTATTGCAGATTAAAGGGTTTTTCCCATCTCAGCTTTTCATAGCCTAAATGGGAAACTGATGCTATGGTTTACAGCCAGAGCCTAAGAAAAGAGTGAAGAGCTGTTTCAATAGCTTTCATTGCAGGGAATAGGAGCTACAGATACAGTGTAACACAGAGCGCTATGCAGTTTTCGTAGCTCCCATGAAACTTCAATGAAAACTACAGAAACTGCGCTTGGCTGAACAGGTGGTTGGGACAGAGTGCTCGGTTTTCCCATAAAAAGCCGAGATGGGAACACCCCCTTAACTAGCCTATCATTAACCCCTTCCACTATATGACGTACATTTATTTCATGCAGGAGCAGGGTTTGTATGAAGAGAGATTGTGACGCGACCTATATATCCGTGTGTGGGTCCTGTCAATCCAAGCTATCAAACAACAGTATCCACTGTTTAAATTTTTTGGGGGGGGCTCAAAGCGTATGCTATATACCTGTGTGTGGGTCCTGTCAATCCACGCTATCTTACAACAGTATACACTGTTTACTGTGTATATTTTGGGGCTCAAAGCGTACGCTATATACCCGTGTGTGGGTCCTGTCAATCCACGCTATCTAACAACAGTTTACACTGTTTACTGTGTATATTTTGGGGCTCAAAGCGTATGCTATATACCTGTGTGTGGGTCCTGTCAATCCACGCTATCTTACAACAGTATACACTGTTTACTGTGTATATTTTGGGGCTCAAAGCGTACGCTATATACCCGTGTGTGGGTCCTGTCAATCCACGCTATCTAGCAACAGTATACACTGTTTACTGTGTATATTTTGGGGCTCAAAGCGTACACTATATACCCATGTGTGGGTCCCGTCAATCCATGCTATCTAACAACAGTATACACTGTTAAAACTTTTTTTTTTTGGGGGGGGGGTGTCAAAGTATACGCAGTTTACAGTGTCTATTTTGGGCTATAAGCGTACGCAAAATAACTCGCAGTTTGACCAAGTGCATTATACAACATGATGAAGACTAGGGGTAAGGGTCGAGGTCAAGGATGTGTACGTAGACATAGGCATCCAAATGAGGGTGTGGGCAGAGGCCTAGGTCCTGGGCGGGGTGAAACAGTGCCTGCTGCTGAGGGATTAGTAGAGCCCATGTATCTACACTCCCTAGCTTCATCTCCCATTTTTTAGGTCCGCGTGGTAGACCATTATTAAAAGCACAGCAGTGAGATCAGGTGATGACGTGGATAGCAGATGGCTCGTCCAGAAATTTATCCAACACCCAATCTTCCATACAGTCCACTCATGCTAGCCAAGGCACTGGACCTCTGAATCCTCAGGCTGCTCCTCCTTCCTCCCAGCCTGGTCACTCCAGGAAAAGGAGAGATTCAGAACAGGCATACTCCCAGGAACTGTTCTTGGGTCCCTTCCCTGAGTCGGAAAAAATGGTTCATCAACCACCTGAGGAGTTTGTCGTGACCGATGTCCAAAATTTGGACCTTTCACACAGTCTCAGGGTGATGAGGTTGGGCACTTCCAAGTAGTCTCTCAAGAGGTATTTGTGGATGATGATGATGAGACACAGTTGTCTATCAGTGAGCTTGTTGTTAGGGCAGTAAGTCTGAGGGAGGAGCAGACTGAGGATTCAGAGGAAGAGCTGGTGGATGATGAGGTGACTGATCCAATCTGGGTTGGTAAGCCTACTGAAGACAGCGCTTCAGAGGGGGAGGCAAGTGCAGCACCAGAACAGGTTGGAAAAGGCAGTGGGTTGGCAAGAGGGTGAAGCAGGGCCAGAGCAAGTAATCCCACAACTGTTCCCCACAGCACCTCCTCACGGCAAGCTACCGTGCAGAGGGCTAGGTATTCGAAGGTCTGGAGGTTTTTCAATGAGAGGGCGGACGACCGACAAACAGTGGTGTGCAAACTGTGCTGCACCAACATCAGCAGGGGAGCCACCACTACCAGCCTGACCACCACCAGCATGCGCAGGTATATGATAGCTAAGCACCCTACGAGGTGGAACGAAGGCCATTCACCGCCTGTGGTTCACACCACTGCCTCTTCCCCTGTGTCACATCCTGGCACTGAGATGCAATCCCCCTCCCAGGATGCAGGCACGAGCGTCTCCCAGCCTGCACCCACCTATTTACCTCCGCGGGCCTCCACTGCCTCCACCAATGTGTCCCAGCACAGCGTTCAGCTGTCCATAACCCAAGCATTAGAGCACAAGCGGAAATATGCAGCCACCCACTTGCATGCACAATCACTAAACGTACATATCTCCAAACTACGGAGCCTGGAGATGCTGCCATATAGGCTGGTAGAAACGGAGGCTTCCCACAACCTCATGGCGGCGGCCTTCCTTCGCTACTCAGTCCCCAGTCGCCACAATTTTTCCTGCTGTGCCGTCCCTGCTCTACACCAGCACGTGTCACGGAATATAAACTGTGCCCTCACCAACTCGGTTACTGGGAAGGTCGACTTAACCACCGAAACGTGGACAAGAGCTGGCGGGCAGGGACACTAGATCTCCCTGATCGCACATTGGGTTAACCTGGTGGAGGCTGGAACCGAGCCTGACCTTGGATCCGCTCACATGCTACCCACACCGAGGATAGCGGGTCCTACCTTGGTCATGGTTTCTCCGGCTTATTATGCCACCTCCTCCAAGCCCTCCTCCTCTCAATTACCATCTGTGAGCACGTCACCTTCAGTCGGTAGCTCGAAGCGCTGCAGTACTGCCGTAGGGAAGCGTCAGCAGGCCGTGCTGAAACTCCTGAGCTTAGGTGACAAGAGGCACACGGCCCAAGAGCTGTTACAGGGTTTTACGGAGCAGACAGATCTGTGGCTTTTGCCGCTGAACCTCCAACCAGGCATAGTTGTGTGACAATGGACGTAACCTGATGGCGGCTCTGCAGCTTGGCAGACTAACACACATGCCATGCCTGGTCCACGTGTTCAATCTCGTGGTTCAGCGCTTTCTTAAAAACTACCCCAATTTGTCTGAGCTCCTCACCAAGGTGCGTCACGTGTGCGCATATTTCAGAAAGTCCACCACAGATGCTGCCACCCTCAGGACACTGCAATATCGCTTCTAGCTGCCAGAGCACTGACTGTTGTGTGATGTGTCCATGCGCTGGAATTCAACATTGCAGATTTTGGCCAGGCTTTACGAGCAGCGTAGAGCCATTGTTGAATACCAGCTGCAACATGGCCGTCGGAGTGGTAGTCAGCCTCCACAGCTCTTCACAGAGTAGTGGGCATGGATGTCTGACATCTGTCAGGTCTTAGGAAACTTTGAGGAGTCAACACAAATGGTGAGCGTCGATGCGGCCATAATCAGCGTAACCATCCTGCTGCTTTGCCTGCTGAGAAGGTCGCTGCTAAGCATTAAGGCTGACGCTTTGCGTATAGAACAGATGAGGGATGACAATACGTTGCTTGATAGCCAGACCACCCTTACGTCTGTTTCTCAGTGCGTATTGGAGGAGAAGGAGGAGGAGGAGAGGGAAGAGACTGCTGCCCACACTGCAGAGGGTAACCATGCTATTTCCTTCACATCTGTTCAGCGTGTATGAGCTGAATAGGAGGAGGAGAGTGAGAGTCATCCACCTAGTGAGGAAAGCGATGTGTCGCGTACTGGGACTCTGGCACACATCAAAGCTAGACACGTGGCACGAACTTGCGCTGTACATCTTGGAGGTGCTGGCCTGCTCTGCCGCTAGCATGTTATCAGAGAGGGTGTTTAGTGCTGCTGGGGGGATTATCACAGATAAGTGTACCTGCCTGATAACTGACAGCGCCGACAGGTTTACACTCATTAAGATGAACAAAGCCTGGACTTTCCCTCTTCTCCACCGGTGGAAAGCAGTGTAATATAAAGTATCTTTAAAGGGGTTGTCCCGCGCCAAAACGTTTTTTTTTTCTTTTTCCAACAGCCCCCCCATTCGGCGCGAGACAACCCCGATGCAGGGGTTAAACAAGAAAACCGGACAGCGCTTACCTGAATCCCCGCGCTCCGGTGACTTCTTACTTACCTGCTGAAGATGGCCGCCGGGATCTTCCCCCTCGGTGGACCGCAGGGCTTCTGTGCGGTCCATTGCCGATTCCAGCCTCCTGATTGGCTGCAATCGGCACGTGACGGGGCGGAGCTACAAGGAGCCGCTCTCCGGCACGAGCGGCCCCATTGAGAAAAGCAGAAGACCCGGACTGCGCAAGCGCGTCTAATCTGGCGATTAGACGCTGAAAATTAGACGGCACCATGGAGACGAGGACGCCAGCAACGGAACAGGTAAGTGAATAACTTCTGATAACTTCTGTATGGCTCATAATTAATGCACAATGTACATTACAAAGTGCATTAATATGGCCATACAGAAGTGTATAGACCCACTTGCTTTCGCGGGACAACCCCTTTAAGTTGGAACTGGAGAATGCACCCTCTATCACCCCAAAAAAGGGTAGAGGTAGCTTGGTCTATCATTCTCTGATATTCCTCCTCCTCCTAAACTAGCATGTCAGTACACTTAACAGCCAATTCTTCAAAAGGCCAAAAAGCTCTGTAAAAACAATTTTTTTTCGGAGGGCTGCCTCCAGGCTTTGTTAGCCAATTAGGCAAGTACGAGGTCTATGTTTAAAAAAATTTTCAGGGGTTCACCTGCACTCTCGGCAAACAAATCTTTCTGGGGTACACCTATACTCTTGGTACACAAATGTTTCAGGTGTTCGCCTATACTCTTGTTACACAAATGTTTCTGGGGTTCGCCTATACTCTTGGTACGCAATTGTTTCTGGGGTTCGCCTATACTCTTTTGTAAAGCAATTGTTTCTGGAGTTCGCCTATACTCTTGGTACACAAATGTTTCAAGGGTTCGTTTATACTCTTGGTACACAAATGTTTCAAGGGTCCACCTATGCTCTTGGTACACAAATGTTTCAGGGGTTCGCCTTTATTCTTGGTAAACACATTTTTTAGGGGTTCGCTTATACTATTAGTCAACAAATGTTTCAGGGGTTCGCCTATATAGTCATGGTACACAAATGTATCGGGGGTTCGCCTATACTTTTAATAAACAAATCTTTCACGGGTTCACCTGCACTCTGGGTAAAAAAATGTTTTGTTGTAGAATGGGTTGTTGAATTGTGGAGATGTGTAGAAGTACTGGCATCTGAGTCCCATTTATGCCCATGTGTGTGGCTCATGAAATTTTGTGATGGAGGTGCCATGGGATTGGAATTCTTGGAACCCAACAGTCCTTTTTAGGACTACAACTCCACTTTTGTGCATCATCATATTGGCTGCCTGGGACCAGTAGTGGGCACAAAACATTCACAAGCATCTCGGCTGTATACTGCATACTGTTACAGATTCTATACAGTATACTGCTACTGGTGTACACAGACTATATAGGAACCAACAAACCTCCTCTCATTTTATTTTATTTTTTTTGGTTTTTTTCCGAAAGCATTTGCATAATAGGCCCAAGTGTTATATAGTGCCGATCGAGAGGACACACAAGACTGTACACATTTTACACTGTCTATTTTTGGCTGAAAGCGTACGTAAAATACCCTTAGTGTGTGACCTGTCAATCCGCACCATATAACAAGACTGTACACATTTTACACTGTCTATTTTTGGTTTAAAGCGTACGTAAAATACCCTTAGTCTGTGTACTCTCGATCTGCACCATATTACAAGACTACACATTTTACACTGTCTATTTTTGGCTTTAAGCGTACGTAAAATACCCTTAGTCTGTGTCCTCTCGATTCGCACCATATAACAAGACTGTACACATTTTACATTGTCTTTTTTTTGGCTTAAAGCGTACGTAAAATACCTCGCAGTTTGCTATTTTACACTATTTCTAGCTTAAAGCGTATGCAAAATACCTCGCAGTTTGTGTAGCATTTTGACGCAGTGCAATATACAACATGATGAAGACTAGGGGTAAGGGTCAAGGACGAGGACGTGGACTTAGGCACCCGAATGAGGGTGTGGGCAGAGGTCGAGGTCCTGGACGGGGTGAAACTGTGCCTGGTTTGGCCACTCTAATTTCTTCATAGTACATGCTGTCTTTCCCTGGGCCACTGGTTAATAAGCCCCTCGGGGAGAGACAGGGACTGGGACAGGCGGCAGCTTGTCTGTCAGTGGACTGCCACCTGGATCCCATGAAGCCACTATGAGCTCTATGTTAAAAAAATATTTCAGGGGTTCACCTGCACTCTGGGTAAACAAATCTTTCAGGGGTACACCTAAACTCTTGGTACACAAATCTTTCAGGGGTTCGCCTATACTCTTGGTCAACAAATGTTTCAGGGGTTCGCCTATAGTCTTGGTACACAAATGTTTCAGGGGTTCGCCTATACTCTTGGTACACAAATGTTTTAGGGGTTCACCTATACTCTTGGTACACAAATGTTTCAGGAGTTCGCCTATACTCTGGGTACACAAATGTTTCAGGGGTTCGCCTATACTCTGGGTACACAAATGTTTCAGGAGTTCGCCTATACTCTGGGTACACAAATCTTTCAGGGGTTCGCCTATACTCTGGGTACACAAATGTTTCAGGGGTTCGCCTATACTCCTGGTAAATAAATATCCTGCACTCTCGCTCAAAAAATCTTTCAGGTTCTCACCTGCAATGTTGGTAAAAAAAATTTCTTCTTTTTAAAATACGTTGTTTTCTAGAGATGAGCGAGCATACTCGTCCGAGCTTGATGCTCGTTCGAGTATTAGGGTGCTCGAGATGTTCGTTACTCGAGACGAGCACCACGCGGTACTCGTTCGATTAAACGAGCACTGACCATTGAATTCAATGGAGCCGGCAATACAGCCGGCTCCATTGAAAGCACTGGGCTGCCGGCGATCGCGGGATGAATTGTCGGGAAGGGCTTAAATATATAAGCCCTTCCCTGCAATTCATCCAGAAATGTGTAAAAATAAAAAAAATATATACTCACCTTGTCCTGGCAGAACGATGTTAGCCCATTGAATTCAATGGAGCCGACAATACAGCCGGCTCCATTGAAAGCAATGGGCTGCCGGCGATCGCGGGATGAATTGTCGGGAAGGGCTTAAATATATAAGCCCTTCCCTGCCATTCATCCAGAAATGTGTAAAAATAAAAAATATATATATACTCACCTTGTCCTGGCAGACGGAGTTCAGCGCGGCCGGCCTGCAGTGGGTGTGAAGGGGATGTGAGTCAGACATGCCCCTGATTGGCTTAGCGCTGAGCCAATCAGAGGCAGATCTCACTCACACCCATTCATGAATTCATGAATGGGTGAGTGAGTGTTGCCTCTGATTGGCTCAGCGCAGCTCTCAGCTGAATGACAGCAGTTCAGCACCACAGTGCAGGGGACAGCAGGAGTAGACGCGGCTGTGCCCCGGCAGCTGAAGGGAGGTGAGTATCTATTTTTTTGTTTTTTAAATCACTTTTTATTCATTTCCAGGGAATGGCTTATATGTAAAGCCCTTCCCTGAAAAAGAATTCAGGTGTGCCAGCGGACCATTGTCTTCAATGGAGTCGCCGGCAGCAGCAGCGGCTGCATTGAAGAGAATGCCTGCATTTTTATTCTTTTTTACACTAAAATCTTTCTTTTTCAGGTAAGGGTTTATATTTTTAAGCCCTTCCCGAAAATTCATCCCGCGCTCGCCGGCAGCCCATTGCTTTCAATGGAGCCGGCTGTATTGCCGGCTCCATTGAATTCAATGGGCTAACATCGTTCTTCTCTGCCACAGCTTTTACAGCTGTGGCAGAGGAGAACGATCTTTATGCTGACAGTGGGGGGGGGGGGGGGGGGTGTCTCACTCTTGCCACTATTGTGGCTTAATAGTGAGACCTCGGAGCCCGAAATGCAGCCCTGCATGTTGCTCCTCGCCTGCCCTATCCATTTCTGTGCTTTTTACATGACTTTGGTGATTTGCTAAGATTTTCACAAATGAAGCACCAGTCATATACAAAAATGCTCGAGTCGCCCATTGACTTCAATGGGGTTCGTTACTCGAAACGAACTCTCGAGCATCACTGAAAGTTCGACTCGAGTAACGAGCACGCGAGCATTTTGGTGCTCGCTCATCTCTATTGTTTTCTTCATAAAAAATGTAGAAGTACTGGTCTCTGAGTACTGGTCTCTATGCTGGCGTTTGTGGCTAATGAAATGCTGTGACAGAGGTGGCATGGGGTGGCACTTACAATCATACATTACTTTGTCTGCGATTTGTCAGCTATGAAGCACAAATTTAAAAGTGTCACACGGCGTACGGAAACATATCCAAGCACGGTAACCATCTTTGGCCACTAATTTCTTTACAGTTTATGCTGTCTTTCCCTGGGGCACTGGTTAACAAGCCCCTCGGGGAGAGTTATTTTCTTTTTTTTTTTTCTCTTTGCATGCTTCCTCAACCGGCAGAGGCTTCGTTGTGTGCCTAGCCGCTCGGAGGGGTTGCCCGGGTCGGACGGCAACCCACCAGCTACTGCGGGCGGACAGGCAGAGTGGGGACTCTGTGGCTCTGTCCCAAAAGGAAACGGCTGAGGGGCGGCTGTGGTGCATTGACTCCAGTGTGCGCATCCCCACTCCTTTCAACGCTTTGAGAAAATAGGTCAAAGACCGTAAGCTCTCCGCCAGTACTCCCGGACAAAGGCGGGTTGACCTGAACCCACAGGACGAAAGGAGAGGGCCGCTCCTCTTTCGCGTGCCGCTCTGCGCGGGGGCGGCCTCAGTCTGTCTGACGTCAGGAGCCCGAAGGACCGGCCTACAGTGTCACGGAGCTCCCGTCGGCGAAGTAGGCGAAGGGGTGTGCCTTACCCCATCTGGGATGGGGACAGCTGGACGCTGCGCTGGGAAAAACCTTCAGTACGCTGTGCATGAAGGTTCGTATAGGGGATTGGACTGCAATGCCAGCATGTAACACAGGAGAAGAGGCAGTAGTGGCACCAGCAGGCGGTGATTGGCCAGTGCGTGTGCCTTGCTGATTATGGTCTGTCCCAACTAAATTGTTAAGGGGGTGACCACCAGGCTCTTGCCCACAATTTGGCTTAATAGTGTGACCTGGGAGCCTCAGATGCATCAATGCATGATGCCCCTGCTGTTCCCTATCCGTTTCTGTGGTGTTTCCATGACTTTCTGATGTTTTCAGGTGATTCACACAACCTCCCCTATGTGGAGCATGGGTCACCTTGAAAAATGCTCATATTGACTTTAATGGGGTTAGCTACTCGAAATGAGCTCTCGAGCATTACAAAAAGTTTGACTGGAGTAACGAGCACCCAAGCATTTTGGTGCTCTCTAAGCTCTACTTAAGGCCCATTTACACGGAGCAATGAAGGCTCAAAAATCACTAAAAAGCTACCCAGTAATGGAAATGGAAATGTACCTCCTTTTTGTTTAAATATAATTTTTTTGTATGGGAGCATTTTTTTCGTTAATAAAAATACAATAAAAAAAAAATCACTAAAAAGCGATTGTTTGAGGGCTAATCGTTGCGTCTAAACGTGCGGCTATCGTGCACCTTTTCGTGCACTACTGGCTGATCGTTAAATTCAGGCCAACCTAAAAATCCTTGTGCGGTGCAGGACCGCACGCCGAGTTCTCCACGGGTAGTGCTGATAGCATTGTTGCCCGTTGGAGAACAAAGGAGCTGAATGGAGATAATAGCTCACTGGCTATTAACTGCATTCAGCTAAAGGCGCGCTAATAAGCTATTAAGTAACTGAGTAGCTACTTAATAGTTTATGCAAAATGATCGCTCAAAGCTGTCACTTAAAGTGTCGTTTGAGCATTCTTTGAGCGATCATCACTCCGTCTAAATGGGCCCTTAGTCGATAAACAACCTGAATGGCAGGCGTGCAGGTGTGACACAATGAAAGACCTCTGTGATCCTAACTATGGACGGCCACACAGGAAAAGCCTGTAGTGTGAACTAGTACCCGTTTAGAACTCGCTCTCTCTGATCGTGGGACTCACTCCTTTAGATCCACTCTCCAAATGCTACAGGATATCGCTCCTCTTCCTCCATCTTCACCTACATGGAAGCTGAAGGTGCTTTCATATGGCTCTGTGTTAGCACTCTCCTCTCCTGAAGATGGACTCAGAACTCCTTTCCTGCTCTCAAGCACTCCCATTTATACCCTCACTTGTACCACATGACAAGACAAACTGATACATCTACATGCAGGCAGTGATTTTATTACTGTTAACCTCTCAAGCACTGCAGCTGTGCAACACACACACTGGCTATGACAGGACAAGCTTTGCACAGTGCATCTACATAGGGCAAATATGCATGACATTTATGGAGGGGACCAGGATGGTGTTCTGGGCCACCACACTGCCATTTTTCCTCCGCAAGCGGAAATCGCAATTGATTTCCGCTTGTAAGCAGGAAAAAGCACTTTTCCATAGCATGCTATGGAAGGTATTTGCTGCGGAACCCGAAAGAAAAGCAAATCCAGTTGTGTGCAGCCAGCATCAGAGTGGTTTTACACACAGTATTTTTTTTGTAAGGGACAAGGTTTTTGAGGCAGTTTTTTGAGTGAAAGGCCACTTTCACATGGCAGTATTTTGATTCATCATTTGTAATCTAAACTCATTGGGTACAGTAAGTGAGGAGGTGCAAATCTTTCCATTATACGTTTCCTACATAAGTTCCATTTTTAGTTTTGGCTCACAGACACTGATAACAAATACTGACCAAAATACTGCCATGTGAAAGTAACCAAAGCTAGAAGTGGATCCAGCAGACAGGAGATGTGGAAGTTCTTCCTTTATATTTTCCATATCTTTTAAAGCCACTTCTGGCTTTGGCTCAAAAAACTGCAACAAATACTGCATTGCTTTTTTTTTTTCAAGCATGTATGTGAACTTTTTCTCAAAGACTGAACTGCAGCTTCAATCGAACCTCTGAGCATTGTGTGCATCTGAGTGAGTTAAATAAACATTATAAATTATAAGCTATAAATTTGTTTAGCTTATAATTTGGCTTTACAAGGGACGACTGTCTCTGGATAGTGGCTTGAAAGAGCGAATGTAAGTGATAGTTGTTCTACGTAAGCAATGACTCCAAAGTTGAACAATTAGGACTTGGTCAGATGAGTGTGCAATTTCGCGCTGTTTAGCAACGCACAGCACTTGCTTCTAATAGGAACCAATCGGTCCCTATAGAAGCGTTTACATGGAGGTTGTTAGGTGCGTGAAACTCAGCGCACTTAACAAAATATAGGACTGCGAGTGCAAATTTGCATGTTGGCTCTATGGTGCCGCCAAAGATAGGACATGCAGTATCTTTGCTGCGTATTTTCCATAGGCTCGTGGATATGCACACCTGTCTGACTGAACCCTTAGGGCGCCCACCCACTGGCGATTTTTTTTCCCTGCGAAATTCGCAGCATTTTTTTCTCTGCAGGGGTCTATGGGACTTGTAATGTTAAAATCGCGATCGCGCAAAATCGCGATTTCGCGGTAAATTGCGATTTTGCGCGATCGCGATTTTAACATTACAAGTCCCATAGACCCTTGCAGAAAAAAAATGCTGCGAATTTCGCAGGGAAAAAAAAACGCCAGTGGGTGGGCGCCCTTACTGTGTAAAAGCATGCAAACTGTCATTTGGAGGCTAACAACTCACCATAGCGACTATTTGCAGCAACTATTAGAACAGTAGATGTTCCATGTAGAGCTAACCTAACCTAACAGGATATACAGTTGCGGGAAAAAGTAAGTGAACCGTTTAGAATTACGAGGATTTCTGCATTGAGTATTATCAAAATGTGGTCTGATTGTTATCTAAGGCAGTGTTCCCCAACTCCGGTCCTCATGGAGCCTCAACAGGTCATGTTTTCAGGATATCCTATAGTAAGAACACCTGTGACAATGTTTGCGGCACTGACAATAATTATATCACCTGTGCAATACTGAGGAAATCCTGAAAACATGACCTGTTGACGGTCCTTGAGGGCTGAAGTTGGGAAACACTGACCTAAGTCACAATTATAGACACATACAATCCAAATAGACTAATAACAAATAGCAAGCGCAAATCTGGATGTTGGCCATGCAGCTGATGTGATATATATATAAATTTTGCAAAAGCATTTGTTACAACAGCCTTGTGTTAAGCTAAAGTTGCAGGGACTAAGGCTGGGCTCACACGAAGTAGCTTAATACGCAGCGTAAAATTCAAAGCATTTTACCTGCGTATGGAATTGCATATCCCTGTGTATTGTCTCGTATGAGCGCTTGTATGCTTTTGCGTCTACAGCGTATTTTATGTGCGCAAAACTGAAGGCAAGAGAGGATATCAAAAGTTACCCAACCGCCTGGAAACATCCTTTTAGAACTCATGTGACCGCACAGCCGCCATTTTCTTGGGTTCTCCTGTGTTGGTGAGAGTTGTTATCTGTGCTCTGAGAACCGTGTCTTCACTACTGGATGATGCTCTCTTGATTGGTTTTCACCACTTTTGCACAGCTACATTCGATGCTGAAGGAAGTGCCCAGAAGAAAGAAGCAGAGTACTTTTGGTTCACAGCCTTTACAGTGGCTTGCACCACATCTGTAAAAGTTTATAGCCTCCTGCCGCATGTCCGTGACATCATCTGACAAGCTGCTGGAGGAGGTGCATTCTGGATTAAGCTACTCCAATGTGAACATGCGCTGATATATCTTCCCCGAAGAGCGTCTGCTTATCACCCTGAGGTAAGAATAAACAGGTTTTTTTTTTCTCGCTTGCTCAAATCCTTCTGTCTCTTCTACAATCTCTTCTAGGACTCCTTGTTTTTCTTTATGCTGCAGATAATTTGTAACCCCCCTTAACCCCTTAAGGGCTTATTCACACGTCTGTATATAGGCGGGTTTTCACGCCCGGATGATATACGGTCTCCCTTTCTGTAGGGGGAGGAGGTGGGCTGGGAGCAGTGCACTGAACTCCCGCGGCTGGGAAAATTAACTTTGCGTACCCGATATTGCCCATGGGCCAAGCCCCGCATCATTTCATTAGATTGGGAAAAGGTCACAAAGGTGACCTGGCTATATGGGCTTCCTCCTTGGAAAGGTATAATGGCAGATCGGTAAGAATGGAGGGAATAAGTGAGAATGCTGATTTGGAGTTATATACAGACACAGCGGGCAGTGCTGGGTTCAGTGCATGTTTCCAAGGACAATGGTGTGTGGGGGAGTGGCCCAAGGCTTGGAAACAGGCTGGTTTGGTACAGAAGCTGGTGTTATTGGATCTTTTTTCCAATAGTGGGGCCATAGTGCTTTGGGATGCTCACTTCGGAGCAGGAAGGTGAGGTTTCATGGTGATAACCTGAAAGTGGTTAAGGTAATTAAAACGCTTAGGCCTCATGTCCACGGGGAAAATCAGGCCCGCTACGGATTCTACATGTAGAATCTGCAGCGGGTCCATCCTGCCCTGCGGACATGAGCGCTTAAAATCTGAATTTAAAAGAATTAACTCACCTGCAGCGGACCGGGAAGGTCTTCTCTTCCTCACGGCCGGATCTTCTTTTTCGGCCGGCGGATGAACTCGTCACGCCGACGTGCCGCGCGCATGCGGCGGGCACATCCGCCGAGCTGAAGCAAGAAAGATCCGGCCGTGAGGAAGGGAAGACCTTCCCGGTCTGCTGCGGGTGAGATAATTCTTTTAAATTCCTATTTTAGGTCTCCCGCGGATCCGGACGGCTTCCATAGGCTCCAATAGAAGCCCGCGGGAGCCGTCCCCGCGGGAGACCTGCACGAAAATGGAGCATGGTCCAGATTTTTTCATGCTCCATTTTTAAAAAAATCCCTTTTATTGACCATCCGCGGGTATTTATCTACCCGCGGGTGGTCAATGCATCCCTAGGGGATGCGGATCCGCGTGCGGGAGAAGAGTTAAAATCCGCTGCGGATTTTAATTCTTCTTTTGCCCGTGGACATGAGGCCTTACGGCCTCATCTTCCCCAGTGGTGAATTTGCTGCGCCATCTGGTGCTAAAAGCATTATCATTGAACGTGCGGGTAGTGGCAGTGCACATGCTCTCTCTAGTTTCCAGTGGGAGCAGTTCAGGATGCCGGCTGTGGAAGCAGACGTGGAGGGGTAGACCTGCACGGTTCGGCTTTGGGGCATTGTAAGCGAGCAGTTGGACACCTGATGACGGTCATTGTCCCAGGGTATGAGGGTTGGATATGATGTGGCGTGGTATTAGTGGAAGGCCTAGATACTACAGTGTGGGGCTGCAGACTCTGAGGACGACAGGGTGTGGGGGGGGGGGGGGGCCTTGTTGAGATGGCTTGGTACGGTTTCGGTGGAGGAGAGGTCAGTAGTATCGGTTTATGGCCAGGGTGGCGTTTTTTGGGGGTTAGTTGAGAGGCTTCAGCAATACTACAAATAATTTTTTAGTTAAGCAGGCAGTGAGTGGATTGAGGAGGAAGAAGGTGCGGCGTGATTCAAGGAGACCAGTTTTTTTAAGCCTGCTGGAAAGTATGGGGTTGGCGTTGGATACCATATGTGTGGATCCTTTTGAGAGAACGTTATTTCAGGCAGCATTCTAAGTGGCGTTTTTTGGGGCACTAAGGATAGGGGAATTAGTTTCGCCTAGAAAAAGGTGGGGAGTGGCTTACAGGCAGAGGATGTTAGACTGGTAGATGGGAGGCTAGAATTTTCATTCTACGGTCAAAGATAGATCAAGGGGGTTGTAGACAGAGGGTGTACTTTGGATGGGTAAAAGAGAGTGCGGATGTGCCCAGTACAGGCGTGCGAAGATTACAGGAGTAGTGAGGATAGGTGGTGTTTGCGGGGTAATGAATTATTCTGTGGTTCTGTTTTTGTTAAAGGTCATCGGCCGGCATTAGTGTGGATTTTGGGGGCACTCCTACATTTTGTGGGGGGCAGTGAGAGCAGCAGTTAGACCGGAAGGGAGGCAGTTAAGGTTTGGAAGGAGCGAGGTGGTCATTAGGTAGATTGGCTTGAGGAGGATGTGGTGGTGCAGGGTGTTAGAAGAAGTGGAGAGGATGGTGAGTCTGGATAGAGTGCCAGATATACTAGCTTTGCACGTGGGGGAGAAAGATTTAGGCAGGAGACCATTCAGGGACCTCTCGAGGGATATTAGGTGTGACATCTGGCGGCTGCTAACATCATACTGGCCTGGTAATTGTATATCGGAGAGAGGCCCTAGGAGGTGTTGGAGGGGAGTGAGGTCAGTGAAGGGTGTGAATAAGGCCAGGTTAAAGCTAAACGGGGGTATCTCGATGTATAGGTCGCAAGGGCGGCATGGCAGTTAGGCATGTAGATTTAGAGGCAGGCACAGGTAATTACTGGAGATCAGACCGGGATCATGGAAATGTCATAGGGATGGATTTGTGCTCAAAAGGAATTCAAGAGGGCATTGAACAAGCTCTAGTGTTGTGGAGGGTGGCGCAGACTTGAGGGGGTCAAGCCATGCTGGCTGTGGCAGTGAGAGTAGGGGTCCTTGGAGTCAGCAGAAAAGTGGCGGTGGGGGGGAAGGGTCTGGTTAGCTACCGTCCCCTTTGATTGTTTAAATGGTGGGTCTGTCGCCTCTTTGCTTTGCAGGTCGATGCCCTGCAAAGTTGATGGGTGTGGCTAGCCAGGGTATGGCTATTCGGCTTCGATGTCGGGAGGTCTGTGACTAGAGGTGAGTTGGTGAGCCTCCCAAGTTGGTTGGTTTGTGGCGGGAGGCGTGTTTTGGGAAATACGGTTGCCTAAGTCGGCGGGTGGCAGTTGCAACTATTTCCCGGTGGTGAGGCGACAGAGTGGTACAGGGCTCCAAGGATCTCTCCCCAGTTTTTCCAGAGGGTTATAAAATGTTTTATGTTAATGTTATTTGTCAATAAATATGGCTGCTGTGGTCAAAATTATCCAAAAATGAAATAGTGTCAGTGGTTACTTTAGGTAAGTGGGGTGAGGGAAGTTTTGAAGGGGGGATGGCTACAGTGGAGACGACTCCGTTACACCCAGGTCATGGCGTGTAAATGATCCTAATCATAGCAATGTATTACCTAGAAAGCCAAACTCTTAAAATCATGCCAGCCAATCGTCCAAGAGTGTATAAAAATGTGAAATGTACAAATGTCTCTGAACGAAAATCAACAGAGAAAACAATATATAACATTAATAAAGATAGATGAGATCATTTCTATAATTCCGTTCTGAGGAGTAACTAGTTTTTAAGCAGACAATCCAGTACGCCTCCGTGTGAAGTAGGAGCTTCTGTCGATCACCTCCATGATCCTGTTTACATACCCCCTCAATGCCATAATATTTGAGTGAAGTGAGATTGCCCGTATGTATTTGTATGAAACGTTTGGACGCTCTGGAATCTTGCTTACTAGAGACTGTTAATATATCTGTGAAATACTCGGATATCCTATGTTTCAGCTTTCTAATTGTGCCACCCACATACTTTAAACCACAAATGTGCACTCCATGACAACTATATAGTCTGAATTGCAATTAATGTAAGCCATAATCTGGGTTAACACACCTGATCAGATTCCGCATGTGGGAGGCCTGCAGCGGATTCTGGTTGTGAGCGTGGCCGATGACACTGCATAAGGCACTAACCTGTATTGCATATGGCGGCCTAGGCTCACAGGCGGTCATGCACAGTACAGGTTTTGTTTGTATTTCCAGCACTGTCACTTAGCTACAGCCCATACGCAATGACTTCAATGGAGGCCATCCGTGTGGAATCCACTCAAAAATAGAGCATGCTGCAACTTTTTTTCTAAATTGTGTATTCCGCGAGTCTGAAGGAAAAAATCAAAACTACATGCCTTTCAATAACTGCACTTTGCCACCGAAAGTCTGTGCGGACAGCGATCGCAAATTCCGCAATTAATATCTGTGAGACCTCCCTTAGGGTGGCTTAAGACAAGCATAAGCACAAAAATGCTCGCAGTAGCATGACTTTTTGCGTTAGGAAGGTCACGCTGTCGTGTGCATGTTTGCGCATATTACTGTACTTTCTGCGCTGCTGGGGACCATTCTCACTGGTGCAAGACACACATGCGCAGTGATTGAAAAGGTTATTGAGCCTAATTAGTCCCTGATGTTATCGATTTTCCCCACAAAATTGTGCTCCTATGGTGCCTTAGGTGCGCAAATGCGCACAAAAATAGAGCATGTTGTGTTTTTGTTGAACACACAACATGCACGCTCAAAAGCGAAATTCTGAATGAACCTATTAAAAACAATGTGTTCTATTACTTGCGCAATGTGCACGCAGAACCGTGTGCAAATATGGTCACATGAAGCCGCCCTTAATTCTAGAGTTGGAAGCATTATCACAGCCTCGGACTGAACAATAGCTGCATGCTTGCAATTACCCCACCGGCTGCTCCATACTTTTCCTGATGGAATTAACCCTATTTCTCCTGAACTGTTTGAAGCAATCATAATGCCTAATGTTCTTCCCCTTCTAGCAACATAATGGCAACCTGCAGTCATCATATCTGCCAGTCTGTCATCCTGCTGCAATATTCTGATGCTTTTTTCCATATAAATGTAACTATATCATTATAATTGGCACTATACTGTGGGGAAAAGACTGCTAGGCTTTATGTTTGTTGTGCTCCTCATTTACTTGGGAACGAGGTTGGATAACCTTGATCCCGTAAACTATTAATGACTAATGTCTCTTGGTATTTCAATGTTTTCTCTTCTGAACACACATGATAAATCCTAGTTGGGGGCGGCCTTCAAATCATGTTTAGGGTGCAAACTCTTGCTGTTTCCAGCATTCTGTTTGTGAAATAGAAGACCGTATGATAATACGCTGCATAAAAATCGCAGTATACCGGCAGGGAACTACGTATCGCTGTGTATTGTTGTGTTTTTGCCTGTGCATGAACAGCATATTTTACGCACGCTGTCCTGCAGCGGCTTCCTGGTTTCTTCTTTTTTTAAACTTTTTATTCATGTTTCCTAGCAACATGCATAAAAAACTCCATACAAACGCAATGTAACTACGTATGTACTGCTTTCCGAACTCACCCATAAAAAAACAATAGGCCTCTACATGCATAGAATGTGGTAAAATACAACATCCTGCCGTCTTTGTTACATGCATAATAGATACAATAAATATAAACCGGTGTGAATGGAACAATGAAAATCAATGTACTTTCATTGAGGCCATTCAAATTGTTATTAACGTACATAAACAGAACAGATTTCGCCTGAGTCTCTTTTCTATACTATCATTATATTGTCTTTGTAACGATTATTTGAATGGATGTTATCCCCATGAATAAAGTGCGCTTCCACCATGACATGCACAAACCAACCAGGGATGGTGAGGATCTTCACATACCTGCAAATAAAACTGATTGTCAAAGGTGAACAAATGATGCTTTAAAAGGTAAGCTGCTATTTCTAAGATATAATAATCATATAAATCCTCCGTATACCCACTATACTTCTAGAAATATGTAGCTTAGGGCTGTTATTGCTAGATGATGCAGAATGCAAAAATATAATGAATAAACATCACAAGTAATCCAACTAAACAAATTATCCCACCTAAACTTGGAGGACATACTAAGGACTTGTTTAGCATACCCCAGAGTATTTTTGATGCAAAGCAAACTCTGGTCCTTCTGGATGAGAAGCAAGCTTTGGGTTTTGGTCCAAATTCTTGGGTGACCCTGACGAATTTAGTGTCAACTTAGTGTCTGAAGGTTTATCTTTGGGTATTTTTGATGTCATCCTGAGTGACTCTGTAGGGTTCCGGTCCAACAATTTGTATATGTTACAGTCCTATAGAATTTGAAGAACATCATTTCTATACTTCTTTATCCATAACAGTAGTCATGCCTCTGTTTGTCTAATATTATTGAGTACATTTTCTTGAATTTATTAATGGCCTTCTGTAAATTCAGAGTTAAATGGCAATAAATGTTTTGTACTTGTTACATCATGCAATTTTTTGAGATGTTTTCCCATGGCAATGTGGAAATCTTCTTCTATATATTTTTCACTGTCTGTTTGTTGGAGCATCACACACAAACTGTACGACAAATTGACAGGAAGTTGTGCACACAGTATAATCTCAACCTGGAGAAGGTTATAGGCTAAAGAAAATTCAGAAATGTTGTTGCCTCGACAACCTTATTTGAATATTTTTGCCTTTCCTTGAATTTTAATGCAGTAACTAGAGATGAGCGAGCACCAAAATGCTCGGGTGCTCGTTACTCGGGACGAAATTTTCGCGATGCTCGAGGGTTCGTTTCGAATAACGAACCCCATTGAAGTCAATGGGCGACTCGAGCATTTTTGTATATTGCCGATGCTCGCTAAGGTTTCCATTTGTGAAAATCTGGGCAATTCAAGAAAGTGATGGGAACGACACAGAAACGGATAGGGCAGGCGAGGGGCTACATGTTGAGCTGCATCTCAAGTTCCCAGGTCCCAATTTAAGCCACAATAGCGGCAAGAGTGCCCCCCCCCTCCCAACAATTTTTACTTCTGAAAAGCCCTCATTAGCAATGCATACCTTAGCTAAGCACCACACTACCTCCAACAAAGCACAATCACTGCCTGCATGACACTCCGCTGCCACTTCTCCTGGGTTACATGCTGCCCCCCCCCCCCCCTGCACAACCCAGTGTCCACAGCGCACACCAAATTGTCCCTGCGCAGCCTTCAGCTGCCCTCATGCCACACCACCCTCATGTCTATTTATAAGTGCGTCTGCCATGAGGAGGAACCGCAGGCACACACTGCAGAGGGTTGGCACGGCTAGGCAGCGACCCTCTTTAAAAGGGGCGGGGCGATAGCCCACAATGCTGTACAGAAGCAACGAGAAATCCAATCCTGTGCCACCTCCATCTGGAGCTGCACACGTGGGCATAGCAATGGGGAACCTATGTGCCACACACTATTCATTCTGTCAAGGTGTCTGCATGCCCCAGTCAGACCGCGGTTTTTTATAAATAGTCACAGGCAGGTACAACTCCGCAATGGCAATTCCGTGTGCACCCACAGCATGGGTGGCTCCCTGGAACCCACCGGTGGTACATAAATATATCCCATTGCATTGCCCATCACAGCTGAGGTAATGTCATGTTAAATGCAGGTGGGCTTCGGCCCACACTGCATGCCCCAGTCAGACCGGGGTTCTTTTGAAGTGGACACATGCAGTTACAACTCCGTGTGTACCGACAGCATGGGTGGGTTCCAGGAAGCCACCGGCAGTACATAAATATATCCCATTGCATTGCCCATCACAGCTGAGGTAATGTCATGTTAAATGCAGGTGGGCTTCGGCCCACACTGCATGCCCCAGTCAGACTGGGGTTCTTTAGAAGTGGACACATGCAGTTACAACTCCGTGTGGACCGACAGCATGGGTGGCTCCCTGGAACCCACCGGCGGTACATAAATATATCCCATTGCAGTGCCCAGCACAGCTGATGTAACGTCAGCTTTAATGCAGGTGGGCAAAAAATTAATTGGATTACACTGTAGGCGAGGGCCCCAAAAATTTGCTGTACCAACAGTACTAATGTACCTCAGAAAAATTGCCCATGCCCAACCAAGAGGGCAGGTGAAACCCATTAATCGCTTTGGTTAATGTGGCTTAATTTGTAACTAGGCCTGGAGGCAGCCCAGTTAAAATAAAAATTGGTTCAGGTGCAAGTTTCAACGCTTTAATGAGCATTGAAACGTATAAAAATTGTTTACAAAAATTATATGACTGAGCCTTGTGGGCCTAAGAAAAATTGCCCGTTCGGCGTGATTACGTGAGGTTTCAGGAGGAGGAGCAGGAGGAGGAGGATGAATATAATACACAGATTGATGAAGCTAAAAGGTCCCCGTTTTTGATGGTGATAGAGAACAATGCTTCCATCCGCGGGTGCAGCCTACGTATTGTTTAGGTATCGCTGCTGTCCGCTGGTGGAGAAGAACAGTCTGGGGAAATCCAGGTTTTGTTCATCTTTATGAGTGTAAGCCTGTCGGCACTGTTGGTTGACAGGCGGGTACGCTTATCCGTGATGATTCCCCCAGCCGCACTAAACACCCTCTCTGACAAGACGCTAGCCGCAGGACAAGCAAGCACCTCCAGGGCATAGAGCGCGAGTTCAGGCCACGTGTCCAGCTTCGATACCCAGTAGTTGTAGGGGGCAGAGGCGTCACGGAGGATCGGCTACGTACTCCCTCACCATCCTTTTACAGTGCTCCCGCTGACTCAGCCTTGACTGGGGAGCGGTGACACAGTCTTGCTGGGGAGCCAGAAAGCTGTCAAAGGCCTTAGAGAGTGTTCCCCTGCCTGTGCTGTACATGCTGCCTGATCTCTGCGCCTCCCCTGCTACCTGGCCCTCGGAACTGCGCCTTCTGCTACTAGCGCTGTTGGATGGGAATTTTACCATCAGCTTGTCCGCCAGGGTCCTGTGGTATAGCATCACTCTCGAACCCCTTTCCTCTTCGGGTATGAGAGTGGAAAGGTTCTCCTTATACCGTGGGTTGAGCAGTGTGTACACCCAGTAATCCGTAGTGGCCAGAATGCGTGTAACGCGAGGGTCACGAGAAAGGCATCCTAACATGAAGTCAGCCATGTGTGCCAGGGTACCTGTATGGAACACATGGCTGTCCTCACTAGGAAGATCACTTTCAGGATCCTCCTCCTCTGGCCATACACGCTGAAAGGATGGCAGGCAAGCAGCATGGGTACCCTCAGCAGTGGGCCAAGCTGTCTCTTCCCCCTCCTCCTCATGCTCCTCCACCTCCTCCTCTTCCTCAACGCGCTGAGATATAGACAGGAGGGGGCTCTGACTATCCAGCGACATACTGTCTTCCCCCGCCCCCGTTTCCGAGCGCAAAGCGTCCGCCTTTATGCTTTGCAGGGAACTTCTCAAGACGCATAGCAGAGGAATGGTGACGCTAATTATTGCAGCATCGCAGCTCACCATCTGGGTAGACTCCTCAAAGTTTCCAAGGACCTGGCAGATGTCTGCCAACCAGGCCCACTCTTCTGTAAAGAATTAAGGAGGCTGACTCCCACTGCGCCGCCCATGTTGGAGTTGGTATTCCACTATAGCTCTACGCTGCTCATAGAGCCTGGCCAACATGTGGAGCGTAGAGTTCCACCGTGTGGGCACGTCGCACAGCAGTCGGTGCACTGGAAGATTAAACCGATGTTGCAGGGTGCGCAGGGTGGCAGCGTCCGTGTGGGACTTGCGGAAATGTGCGCAGAACCGGCGCACCTTTCCGAGCAGGTCTGACAAGCGTGGGTAGCTTTTCAGATAGCACTGAACCACCAAATTAAAGACGTGGGCCAGGCATGGCACGTGCGTGAGGCTGCCGAGCTGCAGAGCCGCCACCAGGTTACGGCCGTTGTCACACACGACCATGCCCGGTTGGAGGCTCAGTGGCGCAAGCCAGCGGTCGGTCTGCTCTGTCAGACCATGCAGCAGTTCGTGGGCCGTGTGCCTCTTCTCTCCTAAGCTGAGTAGTTTCAGCACGGCCTGCTGACGCTTGACCACCGCTGTGCTGCCACGCCGCGCGACACCGACTGCTGGCGACATGCTGCTGCTGACACATCTTGATTGCGAGACAGAGGTTGCGTAGGAGGAGGAGGAGGAGGGTGGTTTAGTGGAGGAAGCATACATCGCCGCAGATACCACCACCGAGCTGGGGCCCGCAATTCTGGGGGTGGGTAGGACGTGAGCGGTCCCAGGCTCTGACTCTGTCCCAGCCTCCACTAAATTCACCCAATGTGCCGTCAGGGAGATATAGTGGCCCTGCCCGCCTGTGCTTGTCCACGTGTCCGTTGTTAAGTGGACCTTGGCAGTAACCGCGTTGGTGAGGGCGCGTACAATGTTGCTGGAGACGTGGTCGTGCAGGGCTGGCACGGCAAATCGGGAAAAGTAGTGGCGACTGGGAACAGAGTAGCGTGGGGCCGCCGCCGCCATCATGCTTTTGAAAGCCTCCGTTTCCACAAGCCTATACGGCAGTATCTCCAGGCTGATCAATTTGGCTATGTGCATGTTTAACGCTTGAGCGTGCGGGTGCGTGGCGGCGTACTTGCGCTTGCGCTCAAACACTTGCGCTAGCGACGGCTGGACGGTGCGCTGAGAGACATTGGTGGATGGGGCCGAGGACAGCGGAGGTGAGGGTGTGGGTGCAGGCCAGGAGACGGTAGTGCCTGTGTCCTGAGAGGGGGGTTGGATCTTAGTGGCAGGTTGGGGCTCAGGGGGAGAGGCAGTGGTGCAAACCGGAGGCGGTGAACGTCCTTCGTCCCACCTTGTGGGGTGCTTGGCCATCATATGTCTGCGCATGCTGGTGGTGGTGAGACTGGTGGTGGTGGCTCCCTGGCTGATCTTGGCGCGACAAAGGTTGCACACCACTGTTCGTCGGTCGTCTGCACTCTCAGGGAAAAACTGCCAGACCTTTGAGCACCTCGGCCTCTGCAGGGTGGCATGGCGCGAGGAGGCGCTTTGGGAAACAGTTGGTGGATTATTCGGTCTGGCCCTGCCTCTACCCCTGGCCACCGCACTGGCTCTTCCAACCTGCCCTGTTGCTGCACTTGCCTCCCCCTCTGAAGACCTGTCCTCAGTAGGCTTAGCAAACCAGGTGGGGTTAGTCACCTCATCGTCCTGCTGCTCTTCCTTCGAATCCTCTGTGCGCTCCTCCCTCCGACTTACCCCAATTACTACTACCTTTCTGATAGACAACTGTGTCCCATCGTCATCGTCCTCCTCACCCACTGAAAGCTCTTGAGACAGTTGCTGGAAGTCCCCAGCCTCATCCCCCGGACCCCGGGAACTTTCCAAAGGTTGAGCATCGGTCACGACAAACTCCTCCGGTGGGAGAGGAACCATTGCTGCCCATTCTGGGCAGGGGCCCGAGAACAGTTCCTGGGAGTCTGCCTGCCCCTCAGAATGTGTCATTGTAATGGAGTGAGGAGGCTGGGAGGAAGGAGGAGCAGCAGCCAGAGGATTCAGAGTTGCAGCAGTGGACGGCGCAGAACTCTGGATGGTCGATAGATTGCTGGATGCACTTTCTGCCATCCACGACAGGACCTGCTCACGCTGCTCATTTTCTAATAAAGGTCTACCGCGTGGACCCATTAATTGTGAGATGAATGTGGGGACGCCAGAAACGTGCCTTTCTCCTAATCCCGCAGCAGTCGGCTGCGATACACCTGGATCAGGAGCTCGGCCTGTGCCCACACCCTGACTTGGGCCTCCGCGTCCTTGCCCGCGTCCGCGTCCTCTAGGTCCACCCCTACCCCTCAGCATGGTGTATTACCAGTAGTGCAGAAACAGAACGCTGTAATTAAATGTGCCGCTTATTGGCCTGTGGTTGGAGGCTGACTTCGCTTACGGAACGCACAGCAGAGCCAGGAAAGAATTTTGCGCAAGCCTGCTGTAACACTTAGCTGGCTGCGTATTAATTAGGACTACTACCCCCAGCAGAGACGCAGTACAGTCAGGACGGTCACAGGCAGCCCAAATATATTTTTTTGTCCCAAATTTTTTGGGAAAAGCCCATTGCCTATATAGACAGTATATGTCTTTCACGTTTTTCACTGTCCCTGCCTCAGCACTACTGGCCCTATACTATGTAAAATTACTGCAGACTGAGGACGCAATGCTCTGCACAGCCGATATACAAAAAATAAATAAAAATGTGCAACACTGCAAAAAGCAGCCTCAACAGTACTGCACACGGTCAGATGTGGCCCTAAGAAGGACCGTTGGGGTTCTTGAAGCCTAAAATCACTCCTAACACTCTCCCTATAACAGCTCCAGCATCAGCAGCACTTTCCCAGAGCTATGTCAGAATGCATCTGTGGCGAGCCGCGGGAGGGGCCGATTTATATACTCGGGTGACACCTAATCTCGCCAGCCACTCACTGCAGGGGGGTGGTATAGGGCTTGAACGTCGCAGGGGGAAGTTGTAATGCCTTCCCTGTCTTTCTATTGGCCAGAAAAGCGCGCTAACATCTCAGAGATGAAAGTGAAAGTAACTCGAACATCGCGTGGTGCTCGCCTCGAGTAACGAGCATCTCGAACACGCTAATACTCGAACGAGTATCAAGCTCGGATGAGTACGTTCGCTCATCTCTAGCAGTAACCCCCAAATTTGCTTTCACCAATGGATTCTATGTACTCAATTCAGTATTCCTGTTTATTTTCAACAAGTAATTCCCACTAGAAGAGTCAGACTGAGCCCTGACAATTTGTGTTTCAGGACTTCTTTGTAGCCCCAGCCTAACCCTGGTGGAACCACCAATCATCTGCCCATTTTGCCCTTCCTAATTCCGCCTTGGATGTCCGTGTGGATAAAAGTTTGCAAAAATGATATGTCCCCAGACAGGAATACATGGAGTAAATTTATGAACACTGGCCCTCATTTATCAAAACTAACAGTAAATCAACAAACAGTAAAAAAAACCTGTTTTTGGTGCCTATAGCAATCAATCACAGAGCAGCTTTCCTTTTAATTCAGCACTTAGAGGATTAAATACTGTTGCCCATAGCAACCAATCATAAAGCAGCTTTCATTTGCTCTCAGCACTGAGGATTGAAAATTGTTGCCCATAGCAACCCATCACAGCACAGTGTTTATTTTACCTCAGCAGTATAATATATAGCAACCAATCACGACGCAGCTTTTATTTTACCTAAGCAGAATAACTAATGAAAGCTGAGGTATGATTGGTTGCTATTGGCAGAAAAAATGCCAAATTCTACTCAAATCAGACCAGAACTGGGGATTTGTACATGACACAAACAAAGAGATTTTGTGTTTTAGATGTCACATTTTGTATTGCAGGCGTTCTGTATCGGGTACCTGGGCTAGTTATTAAAAGTTTAGAACACAATTGGATAGAAAGTAGGATTTGGAACATGAAATTTAATTGTATGTATACTGGCCCTCCTTTACAATAGAGAATCCTTTTCTAAGTGAATTAAATCAACTAATGCTCCCTGTTCCATTAAATTCACTCCTGCCAATTTACCATCTGATTCCACCCTATTTGTGCTTCGAATTTTCCTCTTTATTATCTCCTCTATAAATATGTCTATGTAATGTATGGAACAAATTAAAGTTCTTTGTAGGCACAAAATATAACCCTTTACTCAGAATAAATAATTTCTTTTGTTAAATATCATGATGAGAGAGTCAGCATGTTACTGGTTTCCACATCCAATGATTTGTTCATACCATGCGGTGCCATTGCAGTAGTACCTAGTTCTTCTCTTTGTAACCTGTTGGATATCTTCCAGTGTTTCCAATGCTTTTTGCCTCCTCTCCTCTGCCGTTTTATTTGATTGTAGTACACAGAGGTTTTCACCGGATGGATTCTATTCATGTCTCCTCTATTGTTAGTGGTTCTGACACTATTGTTCTGAGAGCCCTCTTCCTCTTAGCTTGTGTAGCCTGAGGCACCCTCCTGTTCAGGAGCATCAGTTATATCATTCTCTGAAGAAAAACTCACATGATCGGCATGTTTCTTGGTTTTATCCCTATTATCGTTTTTCAGAATGGATCTCATATTTCTCATTTTTCTTAAACTTGCCCCATTATAATTATCATATCTACTTTTTTTTACAATTTGATCTTCTAATTTTAGATAAATTCAATTTCATTTTATCATTCATTTCCACATATATTTTACTATTGTTTTGGTCCTGGGGTTTGACCTTAATTTCATCTATTGCTGATTTAATCTCCTTAAGATAGTCTTTTTCGAATTGTACTATTGATTTCATTAATTTTACAGAACACTTTGTTAATATTTTATTAACCATTTATGGAATTTAGGTTATCCAACCTGGTCCCTCAAACTTATCTCTGACATGGTTGCTAGAAAAGATAGATTCTCTACTGAAAGCAAAAGTGTTGACAGGTAAATAAGGAGCACAACAAACATAAACCTAACATAGTCTTTTCCACACAGTATAGTGTTAATTATAATGATTTAGTTAGATTAATATGAAAAAACATCAGTATATTGCAGCAGGATGACAAACTGGCAGATATTTTGACTGCAGGATGTCATTGTGTTGCTAGAAGGGGAAGAACAATAGCCGATATGATTGTTTCTAGCATGTTCAGGAATACTAGGGTTAATTCAGACTATATAGATATTTCATGGAGTGCACGTTTGTGATTTAAATCAGAAAATTGAAACATAGGATATCAGAGCATTTCTCAGATATATTAACAGTCTCTAGTATGCAAGATTCCAGAGCATCTAAACATTTCATACAAATACATACGGGCAATTTCACTTCATTCAAATATTATGGCATTGAGAGGGTATGTAAACCGGGTCATGGAGGTGATCGACAGAAGCTCCTCCTTCACACGAAGGCGTACTGGATTGTCTGTTTAAAAACTAGTTACCTCTCAGGACAGAATTATAAAAATGATCTCCTGTTTCTTTATTATTATGTGTTGTTTTCTCTGTTGATTTTCATTCAGAAACATTGGTATATTTTTAATGTTGAAATACTCATGGATGATTGGCTGTCATGATTTTAAGGCCACCTGCACACAATAGAGCCAGATTTCGCATGAGGAAGCCCGCAGCTAAATCCGGCTATGACCCCGGACGGCGACCCTGCGTACCGGTCTTTTTTCTTCATTATCTGTACTGCGGATGGTCTAGACGGTGAGCCGTCGGACATGCGCAGTACAGATTGTTTTTTCAATTGTTTCTTTTTCCTGCACCATCGCTAGGTGATGATGCAGAATCCGCGACCTTTCCACAATGTCAATTGCAGAAGGGCTGCGGGTCGGGCAGCTTGCTATTGACTTCAATGGGAGCTGTCCTCGCTGAATCTGCGCAAAAATAGAACATGCTGTGATTTTTCCTCTGGGAATCGCAATTGGTTTCCACTCATGTGCAGGAAGATGTGCTTTTCCATAGCATGTAATGAACGATATTTGCTGCGGATCCGCGGTGCGGATGGCCACAGTGGATTCCACAATGCAAATCTGTTAATGTGCAGGAGGCCTTAGAATTTGGCTTTTTAAATAACATTTCTATGATTTAGGTCGTTCACATGATATAAAGCCGTAGGTAGTTCTTCTAACAATCTGGTGCCATCATTGTGTTTTTCAAATGTATGGATTAAATAAAAGATGTTTTAACTTTTTCACATGATTTTGGAGTGCTGGAACCACATTCTTTGCTCGCTGCATTACTCTCCTCTGGCCATCCACTGAAGCCTCCTTGCACCCTCCTTTTGCTGAGAAATCCTATATGTGATCAGAATGTAGAAACACTCTATTTTCTGAAATGCAGCCACAAACATGCAAGTAATCCTCACCATGCTTCACTGTTGCCTGCAGACACTCATTATTGCACCACTCTCCAATCCTAAGGCCAACAACATTACCTTCTGTTAGAACAAAAATATTTCAGATAATTTTTTTAACAATAAATTTTTATTGGAGTTTCAAGTATATTACAAAAGAAACATACAAGAAAAATTCACATATATAACAAAATTTGTGTATATAACTTTTATGACTTCGTAACAAATTCTCTTGTAGAAATCTTACTTCATTGAACCATAGATCATAACTAAAAGTTATCCACAATGCAACGAAAAACAAAACTGGAATAACATCTTCTGGCATATTCTTACCTCTGTACACCGACTTTGAAATGAGAATTCTTCATTAACCCCTTAATGACCAGCTCATTGCCTTTTTACATCCTTGCCTGCTGGGCTTAATTCCCAGAGGACGTAAAAACATGCTTCCTCTGGGAATGAAAGCCCTGCAGGCACTGGACATGACGACTCCACATTGATGGTTACCCGAGGTAGTTGACATGCTGGAGCTGTCATCCCGGGCCGCGGGACCCCACTCCCGGTCATGCGATCACTGGAATCCATGGTATCCAGATGGCATTATGTCATGCGCATGCACAGAGGGCCCAGGAAATGTAAAAACTCCATGCTCCCGCTCAGAGGCGTAACTTGAAGCTCCTGGGCCCCAGTACAAAACCTGTAACAGGGACCCCAAATATAATGCTTAATTCATAGTACTGGGATCCCTATATGGAGAAGAGACTCCTTATGGGCCCCCTAAGGCTCCTGGGCCCGGGTGCAACCGTATCCCCTGCATCCTCTATAGTTACGCTCCTGCTCCCGCCTAGTATGAGTAGTCGAGAGCAGGGAGCTGTCACCGGGAAATGCTTACACATGATTGCTGCTATCCAATGGTAACAGCGATCATGTAAAAGTTTTAAAAAGTATTAAAAAAAAAGTTTTTCATCTCCCCTCATGGATTATATCCATGAGGGGAGGATACAATTAGATACCTAAGGCCCATGGATTTATCTGCAGACCTTACCTTGGCTTCTGCGCACGCGTCCATCGCCAAAATGGCGGATGTAGGGGCAAAAGCCACAGATTGCTGGGGTAATTTAAAATCTCCCCGCACCTGGCTACTGAATGTAGTGGTTCTTGGTCATGTGATTGGCCAATGGATAATGGCAATCACGTAAAAGTAAAAAAAGCTAAAGTTTCACCTCCCGTTATGGATCCGATCCATGAGGGGAGGTAAAATTACTTACCTAAGACTACCAGCAATGTCTCCTACTAAAGGTAGCCGAGAACCTGGAGATGTAACGGGGGCCGCGCTGAGTGGTCGTTGGTCACATGATCGCCATTATCACGTAAGAGTTAAAATACAGTTAAAGTTTGATGCTCCATTCGATTTGGGCCCTGTTGTGCATACGGACATA
Organism: Eleutherodactylus coqui; assembly: GCF_035609145.1. Lineage (NCBI taxonomy): Eukaryota > Metazoa > Chordata > Amphibia > Anura > Eleutherodactylidae > Eleutherodactylus > Eleutherodactylus coqui. The sequence continues at coordinate 142,669,553 of NC_089839.1, forward strand.
ATATTAGGACCACAATGTGTATGTTTCTGAACACGGAACAAACACGGGTATCTATTTTGGGGTGAAAATCTTCATTCATATATCCGCTGTACAAAAAAAGCAGTTTTTAAAATGACACACTTGCTAAAAAAAATAAAAATCGTAATTTTTAACTTCTGCTTCGTTTAGATTCATTCAAAAACTGTGGGGTCAAAATACGCAGTACACCACTATATGAATTCGTTAAAGGGTCTAGTTTCCAAAACAAGGTCATCTGTGGGGGTCCTCTGTCGTTTTGGCCGCTCAAGGGCTCTACAAATGGACAATGGGGCCTAAAACGCCTTCAAGCAAAATGTCTGATCTAAAAGTCAACGGCTGCTCCTTTCAGTTTGCGCCCTGTTGTGCATACGGACAGAAGAAAAGGGCCGCAATGGGTATATTTCTAAACACAGGACAAACAGGAGTATCCATTTTGGGGTGCAAATCCTCATTTTCATGTGCACTATAGAAAAAATAACCTGTGTTTAAAATTACATATTTGCAAACATATGAAATTTTATTTCTTCTCGTCTAAATTGCATTAACTCCTGAAAAAAAACCTGTGGGGTCAAAATACATATGACCCCCCCCTTAGTGAAGACATTAAAGGGGTTGTCCCGCGCCGAAACGGTTTTTTTTTTTTTCAATAGCCCCCCCGTTCGGCGCGAGACAAACCCGATGCAGGCATAAAAAAAACAAACCGTCCAGTACTTACCCGAATCCCCGCGCTCCGGCGACTTCTGACTTACCTTGTGAAGATGGCCGCCGGGATCTTCACCCTCGGTGGACCGCAGGTCTTCTGTGCGGTCCATTGCCGATTCCAGCCTCCTGATTGGCTGGAATCGGCACGTGACGGGGCGGAGCTACGAGGAGCCGCTCTCCGGCACGAGCGGCCCCATTCAGAAAAGAAGAAGACCGGACTGCGCAAGCGCGTCTAATCCGGCGATTAGACGCTGAAAATTAGACGGCACCATGGAGACGAGGACGCTAGCAACGGAGCAGGTAAGTGAATAACTTCTGTTTGGCTCATATTTAATGCACGATGTATATTACAAAGTGCATTAATATGGCCATACAGAAGTGTATACCCCCACTTTGTTTCGCGGGACAACCCCTTTAAGGGGTGTAGTTTTTAAATGGGGTCATTTATGGAGGTATATATCATTTTGACATCTATGAGCCTTTGTAATCTTGGCTTAGTGTGGGAAAACAAAGTGTTCCTCAAAATGTTAATAATTAATGTTAAATTTGTACGTCTTCTAAATAATTAAAAAGAAAACGAAGGTTTTTAAAATGTGTGCCCAAAATAAAGTAAACAGATGGAAATGTATATCTTATCAAAAATTTCTATATTATGTTTGCAAATATTTGAGATATTGCAGTTGGAAATGTGAAAAAAAGACGATTTTTTAAATAAATATACACAAATTCTATCAGCCTATTTTTTCTGCCTAAATGAAGTACAATATGTGGTGAAAAAACAATGTCAGAATCACTTGGATATGCAAAACCTTTACGGTGTTATTCCATGTTAAAGTGACACATGTCAGATTTCCAAAATTTTGTTTGGTCATTAAGGCACAAACAGACTTGGTCACTAAGGGGTTAAGGGTAATGCAGATTATAGGTAACAACAAGAGTACCAAAAATTATGGTCTCCATGATTAGTTGTGACATGTGTTATATGGGAGAGAGATAACGTGATAGCCAGGGATTCCATTTAACTAAGAATGGCAATCTTCCTTAAATTGGGCTTCAAAATCAACGGCATGTGCTTCCCAATATGAACAGTTTTACAAACTCTTAATTTAAGCAGTATGTAGTATCATCTAACCATCAAACATCTTCCCGAACACATGACCAGAGTATTGGAGAGAATGTGGCCACAGAGGGTCACTATTACATAACGTTTGGGAGTTTCCCCTAATCTATAATCTATGGGTAGAGGTGTTCCAATTGCTAAACAACTTCTTCCCATTAACAGCTAAAAGCAAACCTGGACAGTCCCTTTTTCTTGCTGAGGATAGACACATACCCAACAAACATTAGAACCATCATCTGTCATATCCTATCTGCAACTCGACTGTCAATAGCACAGCATTGTAAAAGTCCCAATGTTTCCTCTTTAGGGAAAATAATATCTATTGTTTCCCTAAACTGTACGTACAAGAAGATGTTAGCAAGCAAAAATGGCAAATATTTCAGATTTTGAATCATCAGTCCAGAATATCTACTGACATTTTTCTGCACCCCAGTTCCTACGTTTTTTTGCATAGTTAAGTCCTTCGGCTTTGTTTCTGTGTTGAAGGTATGGCTTTTTGTCCACAATTCTTGAAGACCACTTCTGGCCAGACTTCTCCAAACTGTAAATGGGTATACCTGGGTCCTACTGGTTTCTGCCAGTTCTGAAATGGTGGTTTTGCTGGATATCTTCTGATTTCAAAGGGAGGTAAGCATGATGTGTCTCTTATCTGCTCCACTAAGTTTTCTTGGTCAATCACTGCATCTACAATCCTTAATGTTGCCCGTGTTGCTGTGCTTTTTCAAAAGAGCTTGAACAGCACATCTTGAAACCCCAGTCTGCTTTGAAATCCTTACTTGGGAGAGACCTTGCTGATGTGATATATCTACCATGTCTCAGTCTTGCCATGGTGTATGATGTGTGACTTGAAACTGTTTTCAACTACCTCAACTTTGTAGCAGAATTTGGCTGTTCCTCATCCAGTATTAAGCCTCCTACGCAGCTGTTTCTGTTTCAGTTAATGACTATGTTTCAACCTACCTATGAAAATGATTGAAATAATTGACTAATCATACAGCTGACTACAATCCTACAATAATAACTGACTTTGTACATGTGTACCTAGAAGAATTGATGCTGTATTGAAGGGAAAAGGTGGTCACCTTAACTATTGATGTGATTTACATTTCTCTTTTGGTCAGTCACTCTGCATTTTGTTGTTTGACAAAAATAAATGAACACTTACAATATTTTTGTAAGCATTCTTACTTTGTAGCAGTTTCCACACCCACCTAACAATTCTTGCACAGTACTGTATATAAGCATAAAAAAGTAAGTGTGGGAGCATGTGAGTGCATTGTAATCCAGTGTGTTGTGTCTTGAGTGGGTGACTTAAGATCAGGTAGATCTTGCTAAGTGAATCTCTGCTTATTCTTATTTTATTTGTTTATATTTGTGTTTTGTATCAAGTTATAGCAGTCTTAAAGCTTCTACATTGTATCTATATTTGTTTTCCCAGAGGTTAAATATATTGTGCTGAAAGGATTATTGGTAGGTTACATTATTACACATTGCCTCATTTAGGCTTTATTCCTAATTTCAACTGGCCGTTTTTACGGCTGACCGATATACGCTGTGATCTGATGCATTGATACGCTGTGATTCCAATGCATTATATCACATAGCTGTATTTCTGAGACGTAAAAGCGCCCGGCCAGGCCAATATAGCATCGGGCGTTTTTACGTTGGGCCCAAACGATAGTCCTGGAACTATCTCTTGGGCCAGAACATGTCGGTCGCTGCATGGTCTCCTATGGGAGCCCATGACAGCGGCTGGAGGTGAGAGAGAGTTTAGCAGCGTGGCTGCTAACCTCCCTCCCTCTGCTCTGCTCCCCCCTTGCAGGCTCACCTCTGCTCTCTTCCTCGCTGGCTCTTTGCAATGAGAGAGAGGCTAGCTCTACCCCCTTCCCGTCCCTTGTCCGCAGTCAGCAATGGGGGGAGGCGGGACGAGTCAGCGCTTAGCTCTGCCCCCTCTCATTGCAAAGAACGAGCGGAGAGGAGGACAGAGATAGACCTGCGAAAAGGAGGGAGGGGAAAGGGGCAGTGGCATGGTGACCTCGGCGTATATGCGCTGGAGCCCATGCCGTATGAACAGGCGCACAAACAGTAGATTTGTGCGCCAGTTCAGGCACTTTAACATCCCAGATGGTAGCGTATATCGGCAGACTGTGTAAACGGCGGCTGATATACCCTCGTGAAAAAGAGCCCTCAAAAACACGCATAATTTGGGGGCATGTTTTTTCTTGATACTCCAGGAGGTACTGGACTATTATTTTTAATTAATTTGATACTTTCAGAAATACGGTTGAACAATGACATTGCTCTGGCTGTTACATCGTCTGCGATTTCTTCTACACTTCTCAATGGAGGATGCACAGCTCATTCAGCAATAGGGCCACCCTTAAATCTGATGCTATCGGAAAGTCTCATCTGTAATATAAGCAAGGGCTCAGGAAAAGCAAACGTATTACAGATGTGCAAAATCATTGTTTGGGACGAATGCACCATGGCGCATAAGAAGGAGGTGGGCAAAAGGCAAAGAAGTTGTCAGCAGCACAATATAAGTACCATATGGTTTGAACAGGTGTCCTGCACGCCCACTGGGTTTGGGATCCAAGCCAAGCCGCTCTTTAGTACAAATGTTGATGAAGTAGTGGAAACAGCAGATCAAGGTGCAAAGCAATGAAGTTTCTTTATTTCATTCCTCCCAGACAGAAAAACATGACGTTTCGACTACAAGAGTCTTTGTCAAGTATGGACAACAAGTGAACAACATACAAATATATAGTGTGTCTAGTATCACATTAACCAATCACAGTGGATCACATGATAAAATTCACCTGCATTCATTAATGTCATTATGGCACACACATGCTGCGGAGTTTGTAGCTATGGTGGAGCGTTGTAGCAACCTTTCACTTCCTCTTGTGGCTATGTCGCCATGGAGACGTGTTATGCAAGGTTCCTACTGGCTGAAATCTGTATCGGTCTCCTCCCGTCCACCGTGACATCATCACATCACGTCTGTAAAGCATGGTCACATGACTGAAGCGTGCAGCGTCATTGGGCACATATCCTGTTCACACCCTGCTCCATAGAGCTACTACTAGACATAAATGTCAGTGTTTCTTAGTAGTCACCATGTGGGAGATGCGCCTCCCGCTGTTAACCCCTTCTCGCTGTTAACCCCTTCCCTGCCGCGATCTAAGTAGATCGCGGCAGGGAAAGAGTTCACAGAGGTAGCACGCTCCCTCTGTGTCTTCGGCCAGCTCTCGCAATGTTATCACGAGAGCCCAGCCTGTCGCCATGGTAACAGGATGCCAGACACTGGCGTCCAGTGTTACCAGTATCTCAGATCGCTGTATAAGCGATAAGGCATAGCAGAGCAGTAGCCCTGTCATGCCTTATGACAGCGATCATCAGGGCTGTGGTCAAAGTCCCTCAGAGGGACACAAATGTTGTAAAAAAAACAAATTAAAAAAATGAATAAAAAAAAATGTAAGAAAAGAGTAGAAAACCCATTTTTTATGCTTTTTCTCAGATTAGCATAAAAAAAGGTAAAAAAAAATAAACCCCCACATATTTGGTATTGTCGTGTACGTAACGACGCGTACAATAAGTTGCACATGCTTTTGACTGTGCACGGAAAAAAGCGTTTAAAAAAAATGCTAAAAAACTGAGGCAAAATGCTAACTTTTAGCATTTTGCCTCACTAAAAACGCAATAAAAGTGATTAAAAAAGCCGTATGTACCCCAAAATGGTACCAATAAAAACTACAGTTCATCTCGCAAAAAATAAGCCCTCATGGAGCTCCGTATGTCAAAAAAAAAAAAAAAGTTACAGGACTTTGAATGCAGCAATTTAGAAAAAAAAAAAAGATTTCCAAAAAAAGGGTTTTTATTGCAGAAAAGTGGAAAAACATAAACAAAATTTTGTAAGAATTTTGGTATCGTTGTAACCATACTGACCCGCAGAAAAAAATTGAATATCTCATTTATGCTGTAGAATTGATGCGTTTTCTCTCCCTGCTATTATTAAAAAAAAAAAGTTTTACAATATAGTTAATGTACCCAAAAATGACGCCGATAAAAACTACAGTTCGCCGCGCAAAAAACAAGCCCTTACACAGACGCGTTGACGGAAAAATTAAAAAGTTATGGCTTTTGATAAATGGAGAAGAAAATCCGCCAAAAATTGTTGCGCCCTTAAGCCCAAAATAGGCCATGTCATGAAGGGGTTAAAATCGTCTTATCTCTGCATAATGTCCAGAAACAAATGCTTTCTACTAATGTGCGGGTTTACTTGCTGGGAGATAAAATTGCGGACAAGTTTGCACTAGAGCTACTATGCCTTGGAAATGGCAGGCTGCCTACTGATTTCACAACTGACCTTATCTCCTTCCCATAAGATTTTTGCATAATGGTGCAAATGATTGACCGTTTTCCCTGGTATTTTCAATGCCGTCAATGGCTTTGTGAAAGAGCCACCCTAGCACCTACAAATGATAGTGTCAGCACGATAAACCTTCAAATCCAAGAGAGACTATTTGGTTCCAGAACTACAAATACATCGATTGACTCAGTTATGGACAGTGAACAGGCCATAATGTATCCCACTGACTTTCTGAATTTTTTGGAGCCCTCTGGAATGCCCTAATAAATGGACGGCCTGATATGCCATTTGGCCAGAGACTCTGAGATATAGGACTTAAGCGCTTCGTACTCATGCCCAGACAAATTGAAAATGGCTCCCTTAGGGATGGGACTGTTGGGGATCAAATCAATACTACAGTCCCACTCCCTATCCGGAGGCAACGTCTCAGACAGTTTCTTAGAGAATACGTAATGAAAATCAGACAAATACTCAGGGATAAGTATGGTATCCGCTGAACACATGGATATAGTAGCTAAGTGACTATGACAAGACAACCCCCAGTATGTCAATTCTCGAGTAGACCAATCAAATCGGGGATTGTGTAGTGCCAACCAGGGCATACCAAGCACTACATCAACGGACATCCTTTCCATTACCAAGAACGACAGATTCTCAGAATGGAGAACACTCACAGTGAACTGTAACATGGGAGTCCTCCATTGTTCAACACCTGCAGACAGAGGTGTAGAACCAATACTAGAGAAGCGTATGAGAATCTTTAACGCCAAGAATTCAGTCAACTTAAACAAATCAAATTGGCAGCAGCAACCGAATCAATAAAAGCTTGACCGGACTGAGTGAAATTCCGGAAGCCAATCTGACAAGGCACCAACAACTTAGGGAGTACCTGTGATCCTAGGCGATCCTCCCAAAAATCGCCTAGGATCTGAAGTTTTATGCTGGTTCGGGCTGATGTTGTAGACGCTTCTGTAAACAGGTCGCTACACAATGTCCGGCTTTCCCACAAAAGAGGCAAAGACGATGAGTCATCCGGAACCATCACCGTTCCTCAGGACTTAGCTGGTCCACTTCCATAGGCTTGGCACCAAAAGTTGGCATGGGAGAAGTGGGAGCGGGTCTGCTGGACTCCCTAGCCTTACGGGCCTGACGTTCCTCCTTTCTAGATCTCAGCCTCCTGTCAGCTTTGACCACCAATTCCATAGCATCATTGAGTGTCACGGGAGCGTGATGAGAAATGAGTAGATCCTTGACAGCGTTAGAAAGACCCAACAAACACATCTTTAACCCCTTAGTGACAGCCCTATGGTAAAACTACATCCTGCTGTTGCAGGACGTGTATGGAGGGAGGTAGCGCCGCTATCTCCCTCCATACAGCACGGGCATCAGCTGTTTATTACAGCTGACAACCGTGGGCAATAGCTGCGCTCGGCCCTTTAAATGCTGCGATATTAACCCTTTAAATGCCCCGAACGCTGTTCGGGGGTCCCGCACGGCCCCCCCGCGGTGAGATCGGGGGAGCCGTGCAGGTGTCATGGCAGCCGGGAGCCTAATGAATGGCCCCAGGGCTGCCTTAGCAGACTGCCTATCAAACCATCCACACAGGGTGGCTTGAAAGACTGCCTGTAAAAAAGCAGTATGACGTAATGCTATAGCATTACATCATACTGCAGGAGCGATCAAAGCATCGCATGTTAAAGTCCCCCAGGGGGACTTCAAAGTAATGTAAAAAAAATAATCAATAAAGTTTTTTTAATTGTTAAAAAAAAAGTTATAAAAGTTTAAATCACCCCCCTTTTGCCATATTCATTATTAAAAAATCAAAATCATTAAATAAAAATATGTATTTGGTATCACCACGTCCGTAAAGGTCCGATCTATCAAAGTAGTGCATTATTTTTCCCGCACGGTGAACGTCGTCTGAAAAAAAAAATAAAGAACACCAGAAATACACTTTTTTAGTTACCCTGTCTCCCCGAAAAAACGCAATAAAAAGCGATCAAAAAGTCGTATGTATTCCAAATTGATACTATCGGAAACTTCAGGACATCCCGCAAAAAATGAGCCCTTGCTCAACTACGTCAACGAAAAAATAAAAAAGGTATTGCGCGCACAAAATGACCACAGAAAATAATTGAAAAAAATTAAATATCTTAAAAAAAAAATAAAAGTACTACAGCAAAAAAAATACTATACAAGTTTGGTATCGTAGTAATCATACTGACCCATAGAATAAAAATGTCAGGTCGTTTTTGTTGCAATTTGTGTGCTGTAGAAACAGGACGCACCGAAAGATGATGGAATGTCGTTTTTTTTCCATTTCTCTCCGCTAAGAATTTTTTTAAAGTTTTTCCGTACATTATATGGTACAATAAATAGTGCAATTGAAAAACACAACTCATCCCGCAAAAAACAAGCCCTCATACAGCGACGTCGATGGATAAATTAAGGAGCTACGATTTTTTTAAAAGGGAGTAGGAAAAAACAAAAATGGAAAAAAGCAAAAAAGCTCCGTCACTAAGGGATTAAGGGCGCTATCGTTCCAAGAGGTTTCACCTGCATACACTCTAAATTTAGAGCAATAGTCCTCTACCCACTGCTGCCCCTGACGTAGGGACATGAGATGAGATACTGCCAACCCCGCACGGTCCGGCTCATCAAAAATACCCCCAAGTTCCCGAAAAAACAAATCAACTGACTGCAGACAAGCCGAACTCTCGGGTAAGGAGTAGACCCATGTCTGGGGGGGAAACCCCAAAGTAAGGACATATTCGATCCAACTTTCTGGGATTCTGTGCCGGAGGAGCGGGGCCGCATCCGAAAATATAATCTACATGCCTGCTGAAAAACAAAAAACTTGCTTCTCTCCCCTGAAAATACCTCAGGAAGAGGACACTTGGGCTCAGGAATAAAAGTGGCGGCAGAAACATGCACTAACTCCCGCTGCTGCTGGGCCACCATACGACCAGACAGGTCTTGGATCACAACTAGAGATGAGCGAGCGTACTCGGAAAAGCACTACTCGCTCGAGTAATTTGCTTTATCCGAGTATCGCTGTGCTCGGGTCTGAAGATTCGGGTGCCAACACGGAGCGGGGAGCTGCAGGGGAGAGCGGGGAGGAACGGAGGGGAGATCTTTCTCTCCCTCTCTCCCGCCCGCTCTCCCCTGCTCCCCGCTGCGACTCACCTGTCAGCCGCAGCGGCACCCGAATCTTCAGGGACGAGCACAGCGATACTCGGATAAAGCAAATTACTCGAGCGAGTAGTGCTTTTCCGAGTACGCTCGCTCATCTCTAATCACAACCACTAAATCCTGCAACTGACTTGCAAGGGTACTCATGGCCCTATTGGAGAGCAATTTTAAAGGCCAGTTATTATGTTACGGTAAACTACCCTTGATACACCAGCCCGGGGGCCTTAGATCTCACCAACAGCCCCCCTGCCTGCTTGCCTCCACTCCTGGCTTACCCCAGGCGGGCAACTGGGCGGCGGTGCCTACTCTGACTAGGGTCCGAAAAAGGGACGCTGGTGTACCTAGATGGGAAGGGTAGAATACCTACAGGAAAGGCAGATGAAATTACCAGCACGAACAATGCTAAGCAGAGCAGAGGCAGATGGAAAAACCTGGCAAAGAATAGCAGACAAGCTGACAGAGGCAGGAGACCAACAGAGGCAGACTAGCTAGCACACTGAGGGAAACCAATAACTGGCAGTGATTGCAAGTCTCTGCCTGACCTTTAAACAAAAGCCTCCGCCCTGGGGCGGAGAGAGGGAGACAGACACCTTCCAACAGAACATAATAAAAAGGGAGCTCGTGCACGACAGCTGCACTCACAGGTGCGCACGCTAAGTTTACAGTTAGCTAAAATCCATATGCTATGAACTAGCAAGAAAAAATGTGGATAGCTCACCATCTCTCTCCGTGCAACACCCGCTTAGGTTGTTGGATAGATCCTCACAAAGTTAAACAGCTTTGCCGCTCAGTCCTTCACGGCAATTCATATATATAAATCCAAAATTTGAAAAAAGATTGCTATTCTTTAGTGAAAGATCTTCAAGCCTTTATTCTTTAAGTGTCACTTAAAGGGGTTGTCCCGCGGCGAAATTGGAAAAAAAAATTTTCTACATATCCCCACATTGTGCCCCATTAAAAACAATCCCTTTGTTATTTAAAAAAAAAAAAAATCGCTTACCTGCATCCCCATTCGGGCAGTTTTTTCTTTTCTTCTTTTAAAGATGGCCGCCGGTCCTTTCCCAAGGTGCACCGCGGTTTTCTCCCATGGTGCACCGCGGGTCTTCTCCCATGGTGCACCGTGGATTATCTTCTCCTGTCTTGCGTTCCACTGCCGATTACAGCCACCTAATTGGCTGATCGGCACCACGTGACGGAGGCGGAGCTACGATGACGATGCGCCGACCAGCTCTCCGGCGCGAGCATGCTGGTGCGGCCCCAGTCAACACAGCAGAAGACCGGACAGCGCAAGCGCGTCTAAAGAAGGCACAAGATACAGAAATTAGTCGGAGCCATGGAGACGGGGACGCCAGCAACGGAGTGGGTAAGTGTATAACTTGTATGGCTCATATTTAATGCACGATGTATATTACAAAGTGCATTAATATGGCCATACAGAAGTGCTGAACCCCACTTGATTTCACGGGACAACCCCTTTAATGAATGTCAGGTAAAAAACAGAGGACGCATTTCCATTCTAAAGCGAATCTTGGTCACCTAGTTAACATAAAACATCACTTCCTTTTATATCCAGACAAAGTAAAATCCGATTAAAAACAAATACATGACAGCTGACATGTTAACTCTTACATTGCTGATTGACATCACATAACACCGGTAGTAAACCTTCTTGGCTAGACATATACTTTAATTTAAAATATATGAAAGTATATGTCTAGCCAAGAAGGTTTACTATTGGTGCTATGTGATGTCAATCAACAATGTAAGAGTTAACATGTCAGCTGTCATGCATTTGTTTTTAATCGGATTTTATCTTTATCTGGATATAAAAGGAAGTGATGTTTTATGTTAACTAGGTGACCAAGATTCGCTTTAGAATCGAAATGCGTCCTCTGTTTTGTATCTGACATTCATTATGTGACACTTAAAGAATAAAGGCTTGAAGATCTTTCACAAAAGAATAGCGATCTTTTTTCAAATTTTGGATTTATATATAAAATCCATATGCCTTTTCCCTGTCAGTGTTCCCCAGTGGTTTCCCATTTAATGTGTAATGATGACATGTATTTCCTCTGCCCACGTGTAGAACCTTACATTTATCAGTATTACACCTCAAACTTTTCTACCCAAGCCACCAATTTATCCAGATTCGTTTGCAACCGCGTTCTGTCCTCTCTTGTGTGAATTATTTTGCATAGTTTTGTATCATCTGCAAATATTGATATTTTACTGTACAATCCTTCTAAAAGTACTGACCTATGCTACTGCACTAGGAACAGTGACCCGTTCAGAGTATGTACCATTAATAACCACCCTCTGCTTTTTATCATTATTTACAGAAACTTGTTAGCGTTATGAAATCCGCAGGCTTCAACTTCCCTGTTTATATCCAGATAGTTAAAGTCCCCCATAATAATTACCTCATTGTGATTTGCTGCTTCATCTCTTTGCCTCAGTAATAGATTTGCAAGGCATTCTGTTTTTTGTTATTGTTTTTCCCTCCATGTATCTCTACAATAGAGAATCCACATGATCATCTCCCTCACATATATCTTTCTGCAGTTATTGGTTATCTTTTTTATTAAGTGTATCTTTATTAACTGTTCTGCCAGTTCAATCTGTACTAACTACAGATGAGCGAACGTACTCGTCCGAGCTTGATACTCGTTCGAGTATTAGCGTGTTCGAGATGCTCGTTACTCGTGACGAGTACCACGCGATGTTCGAGTTACTTTCACTTTCATCTCTGAGACGTTAGCGCGCTTTTCTGGCCAATAGAAAGACAGGGAAGGCATTACAACTTCCCCCTGCGACGTTCAAGCCCTATACCACCCCCCTGCAGTGAGTGGCTGGCGAGATCAGGTGTCACCCGAGTATAAAAATCGGCCCGTCCCGCGGCTCGCCACAGATTTATTCTGACATAGAGGAGGGAAAGTGCTGTTGGTGCCGGAGCTGCTATAGGGAGAGTGTTAGGAGTATTTTAGGCTTCAAGAACCCCAACGGTCCTTCTTAGGGCCACATCTAACCGTGTGCAGTAGTGTGGAGGCTGCTTTTTGCAGTGTTGCACATTTTTTTTTTTGTATATCGGCCGTGCAGAGCATTGCGCCCTGCAGTAATTATACATAGTCCAGGGCCAGTAGTGGTGGTGAGGCAGGGACAGAAGACATATATTTATTGAATATAGGCAGTGGGCCTTTCCAAAAACATTTGGGAAAAAAAATCTATTTGGGCTGCCTGTGACTGTCCTCAGTGTACTGGGTCTGTGCTGGGTGTAGTTGTCCTCCTAATTCATACGCAGCCAGCTAAGTGTTACAGCAGGCTTGCGCAAAATTATTTCCTGGCTCTGTGTTGGCTGTTACATCACCGCTGTATTCCAGTCCACAGTGCAACAGTCTGCAGTTATTTTACATACTCCAGGGCCAGTAGTGGTGAGGCAGGGACAGAAGACATATATTTATTGAATATAGGCAGTGGGCCTTTCCAAAAACATTTGGGAAAAAAAATCTATTTGGGCTGCCTGTGACTGTCCTCAGTGTACTGGGTCTGTGCTGGGTGTAGTTGTCCTCCTAATTCATACGCAGCCAGCTAAGTGTTACAGCAGGCTTGCGCAAAATTATTTCCTGGCTCTGCTGTGCGTTCGGTAAGCGAACTCAGCCTCCAACCACAGGCCAATAAGCGGCACATTTAATTACAGCGTTCTGTTTCTGCACTACTGGTAATACACCATGCTGAGGGGTAGGGGTAGGCCTAGAGGACGTGGACGCGGGCGAGGACCCGGAGGCCCAAGTCAGGGTGTGGGCACAGGCCGAGCCAGTGTGGTGGCCAGGGGTAGAGGCAGGGCCAGACCGAATAATCCACCAACTGTTTCCCAAAGCGCTCCCTCGCGCCATGCCACCCTGCAGAGGTCAAGGTGCTCTACAGTGTGGCAGTTTTTCACAGAGATGCCTGATGACTGACGAACAGTGGTGTGCAACCTTTGTCGCGCCAAGATCAGCTGGGGAGCCACCACCACCAGCATGCGCAGGCATATGATGGCCAAGCACCCCACAAGGTGGGATGAAGGCCGTTCACCGCCTCCGGTTTGCACCACTGCCTCTCCCCTGTGCCCCAACCTGCCACTGAGATCCAACCCCCCTCTGAGGACACAGGCACTACCGTCTCCTGGCCTGCACCCACACCCTCACCTCCGCTGTCCTCGGCCCCATCCAGCAATGTCTCTCAGCGCAGCGTCCAGACGTCGCTAGCGCCACTGTTTGAGCGCAAGCGCAAGTACGCCGCCACGCACCCGCACGCTCAAGCGTTAAACGTGCACATTGCCAAATTGATCAGCCTGGAGATGCTGCCGTATAGGCTTGTGGAAACGGAGGCTTTCAAAAGCATGATGGCGGCGGCGGCCCCGCGCTACTCGGTTCCCAGTTGCCACTACTTTTCCCGATGTGCCGTCCCAGCCCTGCATGACCACGTCTCCCGCAACATTGTACGCGCCCTCACCAACGCGGTTACTGCCAAGGTCCACTTAACAATGGACACGTGGACAAGCACAGACGGGCAGGGCCACTATATCTCCCTGACGGCACATTGGGTGAATTTAGTGGAGGCTGGGACCGAGTCAGAGCCTGGGACCGCTCACGTCCTACCCACCCCCAGAATTGCGGGCCCCAGCTCGGTGCTGGTATCTGCGGCGGTGTATGCTTCCTCCACTAAACCACCCTCCTCCTCCAACGCAACCTCTGTCTCGCAATCAAGATGTGTCAGCAGCAGCAGCACGTCGCCAGCAGTCGGTGTCGCGCGGCGTGGCAGCACAGCGGTGGGCAAGCGTCAGCAGGCCGTGCTGAAACTACTCAGCTTAGGAGAGAAGAGGCACACGGCCCACGAACTGCTGCAGGGTCTGACAGAGCAGACCGACCGCTGGCTTGCGCCGCTGAGCCTCCAACCGAGCATGATCGTGTGTGACAACGGCCGTAACCTGGTGGCGGCTCTGCAGCTCGGCAGCCTCACGCACGTGCCATGCCTGGCCCATGTCTTTAATTTGGTGGTTCAGCGCTTTCTGAAAAGCTACCCACACTTGTCATACCTGCTCGGAAAAGTGCGCCGGGTCAGCGCACATTTCCGCAACTCCAAGACGGACGCTGCCACCCTGCGGACCCTGCAACATCGGTTTAATCTGCCAGTGCACCGACTGCTGTGCGACGTGCCCACACGGTGGAACTCTACGCTCCACATGTTGGCCAGGCTCTATGAGCAGCGTAGAGCTATAGTGGAATACCAACTCCAACATGGGCGGCGTAGTGGGAGTCAGCCTCCTCAATTCTTTACAGAAGAGTGGGCCTGGTTGGCAGACATCTGCCAGGTCCTTGGAAACTTTGAGGAGTCTACCCAGATGGTGAGCGGCGATGCTGCAATCATTAGCGTCACCATTCCTCTGCTATGCCTCTTGAGAAGTTCCCTGCAAAGCATGAAGGCAGACGCTTTGCACTCGGAAACGGAGGCGTGGGAAGACAGTATGTCGCTGGATAGTCAGAGCACCCTCATGTCTATATCTCAGCGCACTGAGGAGGAGGAGGAGGGGGAGGAGCATGAGGAGGAGGGGGAAGAGACAGCTTGGCCCACTGCTGAGGGTACACATGCTACTTGCCTGTCATCCTTTCAGCGTGTATGGCCTGAGGAGGAGGAGGAGGATCCTGAAAGTGATCTTCCTAGTGAGGACAGCCATGTGTTGCGTACAGGTACCCTGGCACACATGGCTGACTTCATGTTAGGATGCCTTTCTCATGACCCTCGCGTTACACGCATTCTGGCGACTACGGATTACTGGGTGTACACACTGATCGACCCATGGTATAAGAAGAACCTTTCCACTCTCATTCCCGAAGAGGAAAGGGGGTCGAGAATGATGCTATACCACAGGGCGCTGGTGGACAAACTGATGGTAAACTTCCCATCCGACAGCGCTAGTGGCAGAAGGCGCAGTTCCGAGGGCCAGGTAGCAGGGGAGGCGTAGAGATCATGCAGCATGTACAGCGCAGGCAGGGGAACATTCTCCAAGGCCTTTGCCAGCTTTCTGGCTCCCCAGCTAGACTGTGTCACCGCTCCCCAGTCAAGGCTGAGTTGGCGGGAGCACTGTAAAAGGATGGTGAGGGAGTACGTAGCCGATCGCACGACCGTCCTCGGTGACGCCTCTGCCCCCTACAACTACTGGGTGTCGAAGCTGGACACGTGGCCTGAACTCGCGCTGTATGCCCTGGAGGTGCTTGCTTGTCCTGCGGCTAGCGTCTTGTCAGAGAGGGTGTTTAGTGCGGCCCTGGGGGAATCATCACGGATAAGCGTACCTGCCTGTCAACCGACAGTGCCGACAGGCTTACACTCATCAAGATGAACAAAGCCTGGATTTCCCCAGACTTCTCCTCTTCACCAGCGGACAGCAGCGATACCTAAGCAATACGTAGGCTGCACCCGCAGATGGAAGCATCGTTCTCTATCACCATCAAAAACGGGGACATTTTTGCTTCATCAATCTGTGTATAATATTCCTCCTCCTCCTCCTGCTCCTCCTCCCGAAACCTTACATAATCACGCCGAACGGGCAATTTTTCTTAGGCCCACAAGGCTCAGTCATATAATTTTTCTAAACAATTTTTATACGTTTCAATGCTCATTAAAGCGTTGAAACTTGCACCTGAACCAATTTTTATTTTAACTGGGCTGCCTCCAGGCCTAGTTACCAATTAAGCCACATTAACCAAAGCAATTAATGGGTTTCACCTGCCCTCTTGGTTGGGCATGGGCAATTTTTCTGAGGTACATTAGTACTGTTGGTACACCAATTTTTTGGGGCCCTCGCCTACAGTGTAATCCAATTAATTTTTTGCCCACCTGCCTTACAGCTGACGTTACATCAGCTGTGTTGGGCACTGCAATGGGATATATTTATGTACCGCCGGTGGGTTCCAGGGAGCCACCCATGCCGTGGGTCCACACAGAGTTGTAACTACATGTGTCCACTTCTAAAGAGCCCCAGTCTGACTGGGGCATGCAGTGTGGGCCGAAGCCCACTTGCATTAAACATGACATTACCTCAGCTGTGATGGGCAATGCAATGGGATATATTTATGTACCGCCGGTGGCTTCCTGGCACCCACCCATGCTGTGGGTCCACACGGAGTTGTAACTGCATGTGTCCACTTCTAAAGAACCCCAGTCTGACTGGGGCATGCAGTGTGGGCCGAAGCCCACTTGCATTAAACATGACATTACCTCAGCTGTGATGGGCAATGCAATGGGATATATTTATGTACCGCCGGTGGCTTCCTGGCACCCACCCATGCTGTCGGTCCACACGGAGTTGTAACTACATGTGTCCACTTCTAAAGAACCCCAGTCTGACTGGGGCATGCAGTGTGGGCCGAAGCCCACCTGCATTTAATCGGACGTTACCTCAGCTGTGATGGGCACTGCAATGGGATACATTAATGTACAGCCGGTGGGTTCCAGGGAGCCACCCATGCTGTGGGTGCACACGGAATTCCCATTGCGGAGTTGTACCTGCCTGTGACTATTTATAAAAAAACGCGGTCTGACTGGGGCATGCAGACACCTTGACAGAATGAATAGTATGTGGCACATAGGTTCCCCATTGCTATGCCCACGTGTGCAGCTCCTGATGGCGGTGGCACAGGATTATATTTCTCATTGCTTCTGTACAGCATTGTGGGCTATCGCCCCGCCCCTTTTAAAGAGGGTCACTGCCTAGCCGTGCCAACCCTCTGCAGTGTGTGCCTGCGGTTCCTCTGGCAGACGCACTTATAAATAGACATGAGGGTGGTGTGGCATGAGTGCAGCTGAAGGCTGCGCAGGGACACTTTGGTGTGCGCTGGGGACACTGCGTCGTGCGGGGGGGGGGGGGGGGGTTGGGCAGCATGTAACCCAGGAGAAGTGGCAGCGGAGTGTCATGCAGGCAGTGATTGTGCTTTGTTGGAGGTAGAGTGGTGCTTAGCTAAGGTATGCATTGCTAATGAGGGCTTTTCAGAAGTAAAAGTTGTTGGGGGAGGGGGGGCCCACTCTTGCCGCTATTGTGGCTTAATAGTGGGACCTGGGAACTTGAGATGCAGCCCAACATGTAGCCCCTCGCCTGCCCTATCCGTTGCTGTGTCGTTCCCATCACTTTCTTGAATTGCCCCGATTTTCACAAATGGAAACCTTAGCGAGCATCGGCGATATACAAAAATGCTCGAGTCGCCCATTGACTTCAATGGGGTTCGTTACTCGAAACGAACCCTCGAGCATCGCGATAATTTCGTCCCGAGTAACGAGCACCCGAACATTTTGGTGCTCGCTCATCTCTAGTACTAACCCCTCCCACCACTCTACTCCCATTCTCATTACTTAGTCCCAGATCACTGTCTACACTGCCTTCCCCTCTATCTCTCTGGTTGCCCCCAGTCCCTAGTTTAAATACTCATATCACCTTCTAGCCATCTTCTTCCCCCAGCACAGTTGCACCTTCCCCGTTGAGATGCAACACATCCCTAGGGTAGAGCCTGTAGTCAACAAAATCAGCCAAGTTCTCAGGGAACCCAACCCCCTCCTTCCTACATCAACTCTGGAGCCACTTGTTTACCTCCCTAATCTCCTGCTGCCTTTCTTGTGTGGCACAGGTAGTATTTCAGAAAATACTACTTTGGAGGTCTTTGCCTTAAGCTTACATCCTATTCCCCTGAAATTGTTTTTAAGGACCTTCCACCTACCTCTAACTTTTTCATTGGTGCCAATGTGCACAAAGACCCCGGGATCCTCACCAGCCCCTCCCAGAAATCTGTCAACCTGATCTACAATGTGTCAAACTGGAGTGCCAGGAAGACAACACGCCGTTCAACGCTCAGGTTCTTGGTGGTAGATTGCCCTGTCTATCCAACTAGTAACTGAGTCTCCCACGACCAAGACCTATCTAGCAAGAGGACCCAGCATATTAATAGGGCAACCATGGCACACTGATCTAACAAAAAAATTAAACGGGTCTCTAGGGTTACAGAAAGATGTTGGAAGTAAACTAATTCCCAGGAAGACTTCACAGTGTTCAAACAGGTCTTACTCAACTTAAAATCTACACTCATCTCAGGAGAGCAGTAGTACTTCCCCGCTCTCATATCCTGCGTCTCCCAGAACCCTTTTGGCAGCTATTTAACATGTTCAACTCCGTTCTCCATTCCCTATTGCCACCTCCCACACCACTCATATCTGTTGATGACTTTTCCACACATCAAAGACAAGATTGACAACATTAGAAAAAACTGCAAACTACAGTTGCCACAACCCTTCTGCGTCCTACTTTGTCCTCTCCCTCTTTAACTTCCTTCTGCACCATTACTGAGAACAAGTTCTCTACCCAACCTTCTAAATTGTACCTCACTACTTGTACGCTTGATTCAATCCCATGCCACCTCATCTTCAACCTTATCACGGTGTTCATCCCAGCCTTAAAACACTTGTTCAACCTCTCACTGACTACTGCATCTTTCCTTTGTCTTTCAAACATGCATCCATCACATCTATCCACAGAAAAACATCTCTTAATCCTTCCTCCCCCTATCACTGCTCCATTTTGCCTCAAAACTTCTGGACAGCATGCTTACTTTGAACTGTCCTCCTACATCTCTTCCAAGTTGTTGTTCGACCAATTGCTATCCAGTTTCCGACCCCTCCACCCTATCAAAGCTGCCCTAACCAAAGTAGGTAATAACTAGCTAACAACGAAAGCATCAAAACATTACTCCATGTTCCTCAACTTACACCTATCCTCTACCTTTAACATGGTTGACCACTCCCTCCTGCTACAAACTTTCTCCTCCCTTGGCATCACAAACTTGGCCCTTTCCAGGATCTCCTCGTACCTTACTGATCGAGCGTTTAGGGTCTCCCACTCATAAGCCACATCCTTTCCTCATCCTTCCTCTTGCCCTAGGTATTAGGGATCCCTCTCCTAAGATTCTCCTTCTTGTCATCGTGTCTTGCGGTAATGTCCATTTCTCAGATTGTGCCTACTTAAACTCTGGATCTGCAGGAAAATTCATTGACCAAGATCTTGTGAACTGATTCAGTCTATCCACAGTTCCACTAAAGGATTATTGTCTATTACCTAAGTCAGTAGATAACCTCTTCTAGGTGTGGTACAGTGCATTATAGTTGCTCTGGCCCTGTGTTGGGTGTCCCGCATGTTTAAAAAATGTATTTTGATATTTTACCTAGGTCTCTTAAATCCTTGCTGCTCGGTCTTCCTTGCTGTGCCTGCATTCTTTGATTACAGATTGGGGCACAGGACAAATCTCCCATTGGGTTATATAATGCCATGTTAATTACTTGACTTTTGTTTCTGCACTTCAGAAGATTCCATTGTCCCAGGAATTGTCCAGTTTGCCTATTACATATGCCTCCTTTGCAGATATATTTAGCAAGAGAGAAGCTCAGACATTGCCTCCACACCAATCGTATGATTGCCCCATTGATCTTCATCATAGAACAGCTCTACCTAGAGGATGAGTTTATCCTTTGTCCCTACTGGAAACCAAGGCCATGTCAGCTTACATCAAAGTATCTCAAAAGGGGCTTTATCCACAAATCAACTTCCCCTGCAGGAGCAGGGTTCTTCTTTGTGAAGAAAAATGGGTCCCTTCCCCCACATACTTATCATAATCTCAATGCTAAGAAGCCAGGATTTTCATCAAGCTTGATCTGAGGTGAGCATATAACTTGATTTGGATATGGCAAGGTGACATACGGCCTGCTCTTAAATACAGAAATATGTGAAAGATGCAGATAGACGCCAAAGCAATTTTATAGAATATAGATAAAACTACACTGCCCTGGAGAATGTAAAAAAAGAGATAAAGGAAAGTTCAAAGTAACTTGAAACCCAGAAAGAAACAGAAGAGGATTTTAAGATCCCTATCCTCACACAATATAATGAGCATGCAGGTGAATTCAAGAAAGTTGTGCAAAAATACTGGTCATTCCTGATATAAAACATTTTTGGAGCTTTCCTACCATAAAGAGCTATTTTAACTTATTGTAAGGCCAGACATATAGGAATCTTATAACTCCATCAGTAGTGGAAAAACTACTTAACTACCACCCTGCCAGGACGTGAACTTCCATCCTGTGACGTTAAGGGGTTAACACAACAGGACGTAAATTTATGTCCTGTGAATTGCGAGGGTGCAGAAGTGACTGATAGCCAGCCTCCTGCTGCAAATGGGGATCAATGAGAACATTAATCCCAGCTCTAAACCCCTTACATGCGGTTTTGCATAAGCAACCAGCTGTATTGTTCTCCGTGATTACAGCTCGCGTCCCGCTGTGAACGACCAACCTTATCAGCGCTGCCGAATGTGATAACAGCCTGCACCACTGATAAGAGTTCATTGCTCAATTCTAGAAAACTAAAATTGAGCGACGAACGAATCATGCACGAAAACTGCACGATGTCCGTGCATTTAGACGCAGCAATTTTTTTTTTTTGAGCGAGAATCGTTGTGTCTAAATGGACTTTGAGGCTTGTTTTTTTTCAGGAAAGGAGCCCTCTGTAACCACTAATTTAAAAGTCCTGCACAAAGAATATTTTGAAAAGTCTTATATAATAGTTATTCGTAAGACTGTCTGGGCTGGGTGATTCACCAACTGGTAGCGAGTTGATATGTTTTATGTAAAAGGGTCGCCTTTTAGATTATACAAGGCTGAATAGTAATCTCGATAGGTATATCTATAGGGCTTGGGAGTTTCTTTTCTTGTTTTGGCTAATTAGATACAAGATTTGTGATTTTAAATGTTGGGCTTTGAGGTGAGGTGCCAGTTTTTCCAATTTTTTTCTTTTAACCTTTTATAGTTTTCTCTCATAATTTTGTAGTAAATAACTTGGAAGTTCTTGTAGGCATTCAAAGAGCTTTTCTGCCTGTTGAGATGTGTTTCTATTTGTTTTGTGTTTTGAGAGCCTTTATATTTTGAAGTAATCCGTTTAGGGTTTTGTTCCTTTCTTTTTACACGTAATGGCCTATTCTAATAAAAGAGACTCTTATATATGCATAGGATACGTGGGTTCATATTAGGGATGTATTATGAGTGAAGTAGTCCTTTAAATCTCTCTCTAAATAGTTTTATGTTCCACCTGTGATAATGAAAAGTCATTACTATGCCAGATTTATGTTGGCAGTTGGTTATATTGGTTATATATTCTTCTGTTAAAGTCAATGAGATTGCGGCATGATCAAACCAAGTGATCGTTTCAATTGTCGATGCGTGAGAAAGCAGCAGTAAATTTCTAATATGAACATATTGATCCTATTATGGACATTTGAGTGGAAGGAGTAATCCCTCTCAGAGGTGTGCATTGCATGCCAAAAGTCAAAAAGTTGAGCAAGTTGGTGTCAATGTTATCTGATACTGCATTGAAATCACCACAAACAAGTAATTTGCATTTTGAAAGCATACATAGGATTTTATGTGTGAAACATTTTTGTTTTTTATTAGGGGCATAAATTGAAGCCAGTGTATATTTTGTGGTGTTTATAGAACAGACCATTATAACTAGAGATGAGCGAGCACCCAAGTGCTCGGGTCCGCGTTATTCAAGCTTTTCGTAAAATTTGAGAGCTCTACTCGAGTAACGAACCCCATTGACTACAATGGGAGACTCGAGCATTTTTGTATGTGGGACACCCGGTCCCGAGCTTTTTTATTTTTTTCTTGGTTCGTGTGTGTTCTCTCTCTCAATTAGAGCACCTCTCGAGTAAAATGAGACTGAAAAATTGTGGGATAACAAGGATGTTTTTTTTATATGGAATGCATCCTTTGATATTATGCGTTTCTCTTGCGCACAGAAGATATCCGGGGATAACATTTTTACATTTGAATGCCTTTGTGGGCTATTAAGCCCTTAAACCCCTTGAGTGCCATGCCCAGAAATTTTCCGGGACGAGCTGCACTGCCCATAGTGATATAGCCCGGAAGATTTCCAAGCTATGTTTTACTATGGGACCTGCAGAGCACAATGCCATAAGCTGTGGCATTGTGCTCTGCCTGCACAGTCCCCCACAGAACAGTGCAGGACTTTAAAAAAAGAAGCAAGAAGATATTACCGATCTGCCAGCAACTTCCCGCTTCTATTTTTAAACTCCTGCCCTGCTTTGTTTACTGGTTGCCAAGGAGACCATCAGCTTGTCAGAAGCTGGACGATGGTCCCTGTGGCAAGGAGAGCTGGTGATCGGCTGTCAGAGGATAGCCAAGCACCACCTCTTACATAGCAGAGAATGGAGAAAACCTCTCATCTTTGCTGTGTTAATCCTTTACCTGCCGCAGTCAACGCGACCGCAGCATGTAAAGGGCTGACAGAGGGAGGGGGCTCCCTCTGTCAGAGAGTAGCCGGGCACCAGCTCTTACACAGCAGAGAATGGAGAAAACCATTCTGTTTAACCCTTTAAACCAAACTGTTTAACCCTTTACGTGCCGCGGTCTATGTGACCGCAGCATGCAAAGGGCTGACACCACAGGACCTCTACAATGTGATCAGGGGGTCCTGATGGGTCCTGTGGAAGTCCCCTAAAAGGCCAAAAATTTTCAAAAAGTTAAAAAAGTTGAAAATGATCAAAAAAATAAAAATAAAAACACTTTTCTCCCTTTACTTTGTTAAAAAATTAAAAACAAAATTACACATGTGGTATCCCTGTGTTTGTAATGACCCAGAGAAGGAAATTAGTACATAATTTAACCCCTTAATGACGTGGCCCTCTTTTTTTTCCCCTTTTCGTTTTTTCCTCACCTTTTTAAAAAATCATAACTCCTTTATTTATTCATCGACGTTGCAGCATGAAGGCTTGTTTTTTGCGGAAGGAGTTGTATTTTTCAATGGTGCTATTTAAAGTACCATATAATGTACAAAAAAACTTTTGAAAAATTTTAAGTAAAGAAAAATGAAAAACAAAATGACATTCCACCATCTTTCAGTGCGTCTTGTTTCTACGGCGCACAAACTGCAACAAAAGTGACATGATAACTTTATTCTATGGGTCAGTACGATTACTACAATACCAAACTTGTATAGTTTTTTTTTTGCTGTAGTACTTGTATTTTTTTCAAAGACATTTAATTTTTTTACATTTTCTGCGTGTAATTATTTTTTTATTTTTCCGGCAACGTAGTTGAGCGAGGGCTCATTTTTTGTGGGACGTCCTGTAGTTTACGTTAGTACTAGAGATGAGCGAGCACCAAAATGCTCGGGTGCTCGTTACTCGAGTCGAACTTTCAGTGATGCTCGAGAGTTCGTTTCGAGTAACGAACCCCATTGAAGTCAATGGGCGACTCGAGCATTTTTGTATATCGCCGATGCTCGCTAAGGTTTTCATTTGTGAAAACCTGGGAAATTCAAGAAAGTGATGGGAACGACACAGAAACGGATAGGGCAGGCGAGGGGCTACATGTTGGGCTGCATCTCAAGTTCCCAGGTCCCACTATTAAGCCACAATAGTGGCAAGAGTGAGACACCCCCCCCCCACACTGTCAGCATAAAGATCGTTCTCCTCTGCCACAGCTGTAACAGCTGTGGCAGAGAAGAACGATGTTAGCCCATTGAATTCAATGGAGCCGGCAATACAGCTGGCTCCATTGAAAGCAATGGGCTGCCGGCAATCGCGGGATGAATTGTCGGGAAGGGCTTAAATATATAAGCCCTTCCCTGCAATTCATCCAGAAATGTGTAAAAATTAAAAAAAATATATAGTCACCTTGTCCCGGCAGAACGATGTTAGCCCATTGAATTCAATGGAGCTGGCAATACAGCCGGCTACATTGAAAGCAATGGGCTGCTGGCGATCGCGGGATGAATTGTCGGGAAGGGGTTAAATATACACGCCCTTCCCTGCAATTCATCCAGAAATGTGTAAAAATAAAAAATATATATATACTCACCTGGTCCCGGCAGACGGAGTTCAGCGCGGCCAGCGGCAGTCCTCCTGAACTGCTCTGAACAGCTGTGAGTAGTGATTGGCTCAGCGGGACCAATCAGATGAGAGGCAGCAGTCACTCACCCATTCATAAATTCATGAATGGGTGTGTGAGTGGAATCTGCCTCTGATTGGTCAGGCTGTGACCAATTAGAGGCAACTCATTCAGCAGGCGGGGATTTTAAATCCCCGGCTGCTGAATACTACTCACAGCTGTTCAGAGCAGTTCAGGAGGACTGCCGCTGGCCGCGCTGAACTCCGTCTGCCGGGACCAGGTGAGTATATATATATATATATTTTTTTTTTACACATTTCTGGATGAATTGCAGGGAAGGGCTTATATATTTAACCCCTTCCCGACAATTCATCCCGCGATCGCCGGCAGCCCATTGTTTTTAATGGAGTCGGCTGTATTGCCGGCTCCATTGAATTCAATGGGCTAACATCGTTCTGCCGGGACAAGGTGCGTATATATATATATATATTTTTTTACACATTTCTGGATGAATTGCAGGGAAGGGCTTATATATTTAAGCCCTTCCCGACAATTAATCCCACGCTCGCCGGCAGGCCATTGCTTTCAATGGAGCCGGCTGTATTGCCGGCTCCATTGAATTCAATGGTCAGTGCTCGTTTAATCGAGACGAGTACCGCGTGGTGCTCGTCTCGAGTAACGAGCATCTCGAGCACCCTAATACTCGAACGAGCATCAAGCTCAGACGAGTATGTTCGCTCATCTCTAGTTAGTACCAATTCGGAATACATACGACTTTTTGATAGCTTTTCATTCCATTTTTTTCTGGGAGACGGTGCGAAAAAGTGCATTTTTGGCGTTCTTTTGTTCGGACTACGTTCACCATGTGGGGTAAATAATGCACTACTTTAATAGATTGGACTTTTACGGACGCGGCGATACCAAATATGTATTTTTCTTTTATGATTTCGTTTTTTTATATATAGATATGCAACAAAGAGGGTGATTTAAACTTTTATTACTTTTTTTTTCTTTCACAATAAATAAAACTTTACTGATCTTATTTTTACATTTTTTAAGCACCCCTGTGGGACCACAACTAGCGATGCTTGATCGCTCCTGCAGTATGATGTAATGCTGTACGATTGCAGTTATTGCCCGAGGATGGCAGCTGTAGTAAACAGCTGACACCCGTGCTGTATGAAGAGAGGTTGCGCCGCAATCTCTCTTCATACATACCCCAACGCTGCAGGAGTTGGGGTATGTACGTCCTGGAGCGGGAAGAAGTTAATCTGCAGGGTGCACTGCATGAAAAAAAAATAATGTAAAATGTGGCAAAAATAGCTAATTTAGCCTATCTCACCATACAAAAAAGGAAAAAAATGATCAAAATTTTGCACAGATCAAAAAGTGGTACTAATAAAAAAGTACAACTCATCCTGCAAACTAAAAACCCTTACACAGCTCCGTTGATATAAAAATTAAAATGCCAGGGGCCTTTGAATGCAGCAATAAAAATATATATATTTATATTTTTTTATTTTTTTTATTTTATTTTTTTTTGTTTTGTTTTTTTGTTTTTTAAACTGTGATAAAGTTTTTTAAACTGTGATAAATTTGGTGTTGACATAATCATAAATGAAGAATGTAGAATTACTTTATTATATTATTTATACTGCTCAGACAATGCAGTGAAAAATAAAAATTAAAAACATACCTGAATTACAGATTTTGTTACTCTTGCCCCTAAAAAAATGGAATAAAAAGCGATCAAAATTTTACATGTTCCCAATAATTAGATAATTGAAGACTAGAGTTCATCCCGCAAAAAACAAGCCCTTCTAGAGCTCTGGGAATGGAAAAATAAAATTAATCTGGCTCTTGGAATGTGGTGACACAAAAGCAAACCTTAAGAAAAAAAAATGTTTTAAATGTACAAAAATAGCTAAACATAAAAAAACTGTATAAACTTGGTATCGCCGGAATCGTGTTGACTCAGAGAATAATGTTAAATCCAGCAATAATGAAAAGTGTGGCACTTTTATGCCTGACAAAGACCGTTTAGGTCGAAATGTCACATATGTGTCTTGTACTATGGAGTGAAAATAAACCTTTTGGACTTATTTACTGAAACTACCTGAAATGGATATGAGTTTCTGAGTGCCGCACTTTTTATTATTGCTGGATATATCATTGGAGACCAGGGGGTCAACGGTCATTTGGCAGCAGGCACCGAAATCTGTGTTTCCTTCCCCACTGTGTGGTCATCAACGGTATGCCGCTGGCTACCTTCTTTCTTTTCAGAGAATAATGTTATCACATTATTTATTCTGCATGCTGAATGCCGTAAAAATGAAATCCAAAAAACAAATGGCAGAATTTCTGTTTTTTCCCCAATCTCCCTACAAATTTTTTTTTTTACAAAAGTTATGCAATACATTATATAAACCAAAAATTATGCAATTAAAAAGTGCAACTTGTGCCACAAAAAACAAGCCCTCATATGGCTATGTCAATGGAAAAATGAAAAAGTTATAGCTCTTGGAACGCAACTGGAAAATTAGTTGAAATTAAATGATTGTCCCATTAAAAAACCTGCCCTGGTGGGCACGACAGGGTGGTAAGAAACCTGCCATTAAAGGGGTTAATCCGTTAGTGGCCAAGCTTTTTTAGTTTTTTCCATTTTTATCTTTTCCTCCCCTCCTTTTAAAATATTGTAACTCCTTTATTTATCCATCGATGTCAATGTCTGAGGGCTTGTTTTTTTGCGGGACAGCGGCGGCCCAATTGAAAGCAATTAGCACAGAGCTCCATCCTCAAGTTTTTCTACACATCCGTGCAGCGCTGCATTTTGCGCAGCACGTATGCGTGCAAAACGACGGTCATGTGAACGACGCCTCACCATGGTTCTCTGGATCCTAACCCTGAGCATCATTGTTTTCTATGATGCTCAGAGTTCGGGTAAGGAGACAAGCTGTCAGTCCGGGACATGCATCTATATTACGGACACAAAAATATGGCCAAAATATTGTGGCGCATCATGGGCTACTGACTTATTCATTTAAATCTCTGTTTATTCTGAGCTTAGAGCTCCAGTGCATGCTCCTCTCAGTGATTGACAGCTATTTCTGTATACATACCCATACATAGATAGCTGTTAACTCCTTCCTAACACGTGCCATACAGAGCTGATTACCAGGGGCTCGGAAGCTGAGTCCTAATTGGAGCAGGATTGTGGCTCTAACTTACAGTTGCGAGCCCACTGCAACCACCGGGATGGAGCTCAAATCATGACCTCTGGGTCTGCCATGTATGGTGGCTTGTGAGGGTCAGTGTCCTCACTGACAGTAACAGGTCATACTGTCAGTGATGAGAACGTGACAAAGTAAGATAATACTGTACATTATACTACATAAGTAGTGCAGTGCATTAACTAAGCCAGTGGTTCCCAAACTTTTTCAGCCATGGAGCCCTTTTTGAAGCAAAGGTTTCTCATGGAGCCCCAAAGCGGGACAGAGGGTGTGGTCAAGGGAGGGGTTAGGGGTGTGGCTTATCACAACATATGATTTTTACCTTTGTCGTTATAAGAAAGACAGCGCTGTTCCAAAAAAAAAAAAAACAGAGAGTAACGCTGCACCACTGGATGGGCTATTGATATACATTATATTTCAAAGTAACATGCTGTGGAATTAAATCCCGCACCACATGTCAATATTGGGCTTTGTGTAGATTTTTTCCACAGTGTGTGGATGAGTTTTTCAAAATTTCATCTATTTTGCTGCTACAGCTACTGTGAATTCCACAGCAAATCCGCCCCATGTAGTAATAGTGGTGGCCCCAGTAGTAATACTGACCTCCACAGTAGCCCCAGTAGTAATAGTGCCCCCCACAGTAGCCTAAGTAGTAATAGTTACCCCCTTAGTAGCCCCAGTATTAATATTAACCCCACATTAGCCCCAGTAATAAAATTAACCCATTCATCAATATTAACCGCACAGTAGCCCCAGTAATATTAATCCAACAATAGCCCCAGTAATATTAACCCCACAGCAGGTGCCATAGGTTCGTCACAATGGCGCCTCAGTCGAAGCCCCCGACTGCTGCTGGTGAAGCACCAAGAGCTCCGTGGAGCATTTGGGAACCGCTGATCTAAGCAATCAAAGGATCACGTCTTCAGGTCCTCTTGTGGGACAAACAAATGTGGTAAAAAAAGTAATGATTAAAAATATTTTCACATGTAAACCCCTCCTCAAAATGTAAATCAGAAGCCATTTTTCTAATAAAACCTTATTATTGGAAATATGCTAATTAAAAAACCCAACACAAATTTGGTATTTATGCGTTCATAATGATCAGTACTATAAAATTATTATGCTATTTATCCCATATGGTGAATTCAATCAAATAAAAATATGAAAACAATGCCAAAATCGCTGATGTTGATAATCTTACCTCACAAAAAATAAATTAAAGGTGATCAAAAAGTTGTATGAACCTCAAAATGGTGCAAATGACAATGCCATCCTGCAAAGATCAAGCCTTTATGCAGCACCACAGCACCACAAATTCATAAGCTATGCCTTTCTGAATACAGCAATGCTTTTATTGACCCAAAGTAGTAAAATTAAAAAAAGTATAAAAATCAATGGCATGCAAGAAAAACAATGTGTGTTTTTTTGTGTACACCTCAGCACCTAAAACCCACAATAAGCAAATTATCAAAAAATCACATACATTGCAAAATGGTACCAATCAGCATGCCATCACAATCCACAGAAAAGGAGCCCTTAAGAGCTTAAACTCATGGGCATATTTAAGTCCCTTTATAATGGGACGAAACTAAACTATTAATTTCAATGGTTTAGTTTCCACTATTGGAATTTTCACACGCAGGGGCGTAACTATAGAGGGTGCAGGGGATGCGGTTGCACCCGGGCCCAGGAGCCTTAGGAGGCCCATAAGGCCTCTCTTCTCCATATAGGGAGTCCAGTACTATGAATAAAGCATTATAGTTGGGGGCCCTGTTACAGGTTTTGCATTGGGGCCCAAAAACTTCAAGTTATGTCTCTGTGCAGCATGGTTTAGGTATGGGTATGGGTACAGAAACAGATAGAGGGGGGGGGGGGGCAGCTCACGTTTCGCATCAGGGCCCATGAGCCTTTAGTTATGCCCCTGCTCACACGTTAATATTACATGCCAGAATGATAGGACAGGACCTGTCTTCCCGCTTTTTTTTTCAAATTTGCGCGCTCTAGTGCAGAGTTTAACTAGTGAAAACAAACAAACAAAAAAAAAACAGTGCATGCACTAATATGCTTCATAGCGGCAAACATATTAGCGCATGCGCCCATGTGTTTTTGCCCTTATACTGAACCTTTTCCCACAAAACTACACATCAATCTGCTCAACTCCTCCCGCTCTATAACATGATGCCTGCAGTTCAGATGACAGTTTCCCTGTTAAAATATATAAACTATGCTAAAGGACATCAGGGTACCTCCAGAGGTTAAGGGTGTAGGAAGCAAAAGTACTCCAGAATGGAACCGTCAGAATTCCCCTTTATCCTAGGAGATGGTGTAAAACTTAGAACAGGTCCAGGAGATCGGTCTGCTGAGGCTTTCAGGCGTAGGACTTCCTCTGCTAGACTATACATGGAAAGACCCAACATGTCCCCTATATGAAAGGGGGTCACTGGTTCGGCTGTTAGGAAACAGCTGAGGCCAGAATCCACAAGGTAGGACAGGGTGGGTCTGTAGTTGAACCAGGCAGGAATGCAGGGGCGTAATTATAGAGGATGCATGCTGTACTGGAGAGACAGAATGGAAAGAAAGCACAGAGGATAGTCTGAAATCAATGGCGAATAAAAATATACACAGCTAGAAACTCTGTGGGTTTGCATTCAAACTAAAGAGGTAACTATGATTAGAATTGGTATCATATATAAGCCTCAAGGGCAAATTGAGGATTATGATAACTTCTTAGTTAATGAAATTACTTAAAGAGAACCTGTCACCTGCCAAAAGCACCATAAAATAAGTTATGGTGCTTTAGGCAGGCAAAAAGTCATATAGACTTGCATGGGAGAGTGTGCACAGAGGACTCTGAAAAGAGTCAGATTTTCATGTGCCGTGTGAATTCAGAGGGGGAAACCCCAGGAATCATGGAGCCAGTGAGTATAAAACATGCCTTACCTGACTCCCTGTCACCTACCATAGCAGCACCAAAACTTAGGTTATGGTACTGTAGGGAGGTGACAGGTTCCTTTTAAATGACAGGAAGATATGGGTGACTTGAAAATGTCAGATGGTGACTGGGATATCCCTATTGCTCTTACAGGAGCAGTATTTTCATTACCCCAGTACAGTATTCATGCAGTCACTGAATCAATGCTGTGTCGTGTAATGCCTGTATTGCCCAGAATGCTGACCCACCTATTTACTAATCACCCTGTTTATTTGGGCACAGGAGACGTTTAAAATTACAACTAGAGATGAGCGAGTATACTCCCTAAGGCACATTACTCGGGCGAGTAGTGCCTTAGCCGAGTATCTCCCTGCTCGTCTCTAAAGATTCGGGGGATGGCGCGGGTGACAGGTGAGTTGCGGCGGGGAGCGGGGGGAAGAGAGGGAGAGAGAGATCTCCCCTCCGTTCCTCTCCGCTCTCCCCCGCCGCTCCCCGCCCCCGGCCGCCCCCCGAATCTTTAGAGACAAGCGGGGAGATACTCGGCTAAGGCACTACTCGCTCGAGTAATGTACCTTAGCGGGTATACTCGCTCATCTCTAATTACAACCGATTCGTTCACTATGTAATTCTCTGAGTTTCATCTCATTTTGAATATTTCCTCATGAAATGGAATTTTCTTAGCGTAATGTGTCAGGGAGAGAGAGGGGGGTCCCCGGCCGATCCCACCTCTGCCGACGGTTTGTCATAAATCGACAAATCTGAGTGCACTCGCCGCTACCAATTTCACGGCAGACCCTCAATTGATCCCTCTAACGGGATTGCTAAAACGGAATCATTAGAATTCACAGGCAGGCATGCAAAACGAAAGCTCAAATCACCCATTGTACTGGTCTAATGCCTCCAGCTTTCTGCAATACCCACACACTGGCTACTACCACCAGCTTGTATATCACCGGTAAGCTGGATCACAGACTATGAATTATGAACACAATTTCTGGAGTTATGGTTCGTTTTAAAATCTACAAAGCTTGACTAATAAATTGCAGATTTATTCTAAAAACAGACTAGCAGTGCTAAATATTTATAAGTATAAAACAAATACACAAAAATATAATGGAGGCAAGGTTTACAGGCATACACAACAAGATAGTATTTTAAAATAAAACAAGGAGAAAATAAAGAAAGGTACCGGATTTGGATACTCGGCCCAATGTTCTGATTTGTGTGGAGTCACTGAAGCAAATGGGAAAACCTTACGCCATAGCGTATCTCCAAAGTCTGACAACGGAGTCTCTGTGAGCCCCTGGTTCTTAAAAGGCTTCCCCAAAACACACCTCCCCCACCTTCTCTGAGTTCATTCAGAGAGGGGTGGGGGTAGAGGCGTAGTTACCTGAAAAAACCCTAATTCCCCATTTTGGCCATATCTCCGCAAGAGATCCTCCAATCAGGAATATATTCCTGGAGTATTTCTGATCATAATTTTATCTATTCAGCAATAAGACATGTAAATTATAACGAGGTATGCTGATACACGATTTGAGGATGTTCTGTGGCCTGTACCTCAATGTTTGTTGATGAGTCTTAATCGGCTGGCCCGCCCAATTGAAAAATATAATTCATAAAGGGCTAGGACTAGGGATGAGCGAGCATACTCGATAAGGCAAATTACTCGAGCGAGTAGTGCCTTATTCGAGTATCTGCCCGCTTGTCTCTAAAGATTCGGCTGCCGGCGCTGGTGACAGGTGAGTCGCGGCGGTGAGCAGGGGGGAGCGGGTGGGAGAGAGGGAGAGAGAGATCTCCCCTCCGTTCCTCCCTGCTCTCCCCCGCCGCTCCCCGCCCCCTGCCGTCACCCGAATCTTTAGAGACGAGCGGGCAGGTACTCGAATAAGGCACTACTCGATCGAGTAGTTTGCCTTATCAAGTATGCTCGCTCATCTCTAGCTAGGACCTTCACATGGCTAATAACTCTTATTAAGAGATTTTCACTTAATGAAATCTTTGGAGTCATGGAATCTGTGGGAACCATCCAAGGTTTCACACCTCCCTGGCAGGGGGGGGTAATTAACATCCCCCTGTCACTGACGTAACTTTATGGCCATCCGAACAAAGCACTTCCTAAGGTCACATGGTCATCAAAGGCCTGGCAGTTGTGAGGGAGGGGGAAGACAAATGGGCAGGATGTCAGTGCAACTCTCCTAGTATCCTGAATGGCAGCTGATGGGCAGCTGGTTCATACTGCATCGATCCTTATACCGCATAATGTTTTCACAAAAGGGAATCTGGTGTCTCAGGATAAGGTGGAAGAGAATTTGGGTTCCAGAAACCACCAATGTTTATGGTTTTACAAAATGAATTAACAGAGTAAAATAAAACAGCAAGAGTGTGTGCCCAGTGGACACTATTAAAAATAGCAATCTTAACCCCTTAAGGACTTTTTTCCCCCCATTTTCGGTTTTTCCTCCCCCCTTTTAAAAAACCATAACTTTTTTAGTTATCCATCAACGTAGATGTCTGAGGGCTTGTTTTTTTTCAAAGGTACTATTTAATATAATATACTGAAAAACGTAAAAAAAATTCTAAGTGGAGTGAAATGGAAAAAAAATGAAATTCCGCCATCTTTGAGTACGTCCTGTTTCTATGGTGTACACACTGAAACAAAAATGAGATAAGTTTATTCTATGGGTCAGTACGATTACTATAATGCCAAATTTAGGGCTTTTACCAATTAGTGTTTTTATAACGTTGCAATATTGTGGTTTTTTTTATTGCAAATGTCAATAGGACTTTCTAATGTTACAATCGCATCGCACAAAAATCGCAAGTTTGCGCTTCTGCGATTTTTGTGCGATGCGATTTTAACATTAGAAAGTCCCATTGACATTTGCAGTAAAAAAAAACGTAGCGATATCGCAGCGTTAAAAAAATGCTAGTGGGTAAAAGCCCTAATATAGTTTTTTTTGCTGTACTATTCACTGAACGTATTCCTAAAACATAACTTTTATTAAATAATATTTAAAACAACTCAGGGTGCCTCACTGACACGACGTGACATAGACAAACATACATATACAAAAACAGCTCTATATTGAGCTAATGATAAAAAATGTTAGGAGAGAAACCCCATATGAGTGAATAGCTCATGTAACAGGAGGAAGGCACCCACACGTAAAAATAGTATATGCTGGTGCCAACCAACAATAGTATGGGGCTACTGACCGGAACTGCGATGGAGCAATTCCTAGATATAACAAGTCCCAAAAGAGAAAATCTTGGACCCGTGCCAAAACTAAACTGGATAAGTTGATTCACGAATATAATTTAATTCGTATTTGGTTCTCGGTTCAACGCGTTTCTGTCAGAGAACTGACTTCATCAGGAACCTACTATCGTGGACAAGTTACACTAAGAATGGGTACAATAACCCTAACTGATATGAAAGAACGAAGCTGCCGTGACTTGGCGTCAGACGGATGAAACGATACCACAAGGCCCGTTGATGGGACAAAGCGGATCGTGCACCCCGCTCTCACACTCCTAGAGAGTGGACAGTTACCACGAAGACCAGTCGCCTGAAAGCACAGACGGTGCAGACAGACGGTGACCCAGAATAAGTGGTACACAGCTAATGTAAAAGAACAAAGCTGCCGTAATTTGGCGTGAAAACCATGCAACGATACCACAAGGCCTGATGACAGTGCTATACGGGCCCTTGGATCGTGCACCCCTCATAAAAAATAGAGGGGGAGCGATCACCACCGTTAATGCTCGCCTTAAAGCGCCAAAAGTGCAAACAGACGGTCGCCCAAAAATAGTGGTTTGCCAGAGAGCCTTAAATAAAGCCGAGAAGTAGATACTTAAAACCAATCTATTCTGGATAAGCAAGATTCTATGCTGTCAATAGTAGGGCAACAAATAGAGTAGGAGCGAGAGAGCAATGCAGCAGCACCTCCAGTCTGGATGGTAGACTGGAGGTAAATGTAGTCTATGAGAGACCGTGTCTCCTTATAAAGCAGCTGAGAGGTAAACGCCCCATTTTTGCTGTACTACTTTTATTCTTTTTCAAAGATATTTAATTTTTTTAAATTATTTTCGGCTGCCATCTTTTGACAGCTATAACGTTATTTATTTTTTCGTTGACATAGTTGTGCAAGAACTCTTTTTGTGCAGGATGTCCTGTAGTTTCCATTGGTACAGGTATTGGTTGGTATTTTGGGATGTATACGACTTTTTGATTGCTTTTTATTACATTTTTTCTTGGAGACAAGGTGACTAAAAAAAAAGTCTGTCGTTTAAATTTTTTTTTTCTTATGACATTCACCATGCAGGGTAAATAATACATTACTTTCATAGATCAGACTTTTATGGATGCAGCGATACCAAATATGTATTTTTGTTTTATGATTTAGATTATCTTATTATAAATATGGCAAAAGGCTTTTTTAAAAAACTTTTATCACTTTTTCTGTTAGTAATTAGTAAAACTTTTGTAAACTTATTTTTACTTTTTTTTTAAGTCGCCAAAGGGGATTTGATAGGCAGTTTGTAATGACAGCCCTGGGGCCTTTCAGAAGGCTTCCGGCTGCCATGGCAACTGCATGGCAACTCACGATCTTAACGCGGAGGGCAGTGCGGGACCTCAGAACATCTGTCTGTGGCATTTAAAGGGTTAACAGCTCTTAGGGGTTAAAGTCAACTGAACTTTAAGTGAAACAAACTAGCAAAAGGCAAAGGAAAAAGGAACCTGTATGGTTTACTAGAGAAGTTTGTAATATTGTAAAATCAGAAAGAGGTTTTAAGCAACTGGAAGAATAGCTAACAGAGAATTATATAAAATTGGACAGGAGACAAAACATGATATTAATATTGCTAAAGCACAAAAGGAGGAAGAAATTGCCAAAACTATTACAGAGGGGAATGAAACCTTTTTCAGGTATATTTAGTTACAGTAAGAAGAAAAATTGTGGAATTTTAAAAAAAATGGGGACAATAACTATATTAACAGAGATAAGGCCGTTTGAATAGCTACCTTTGTTCAGCATTTTCAGAAGCTTGTCTGATTTCCAAAATGATAATAAGATTGGGCTTGTTTGTACTTCTAGTTGTAAGCGCTCTGATCCAGTGTTTTTGGAGGCTGATGTAGTGGATGAACTTGCACATTTAGGCTACTCTCACACATGTGATCACAAAACACTGTTTTTAAATGCATGTCACAGTGTTTGACAGTGTTTTTTTAATGCACCCCATTGTGATGGGTGATTAGGTGCATTACAAAATGCGAAAATGCACAAAAAGAGAATAGCACAAATCTATGAGGCCCTATTGAAATCAATAAGAGCATTGTACCGCGATTAGCGCAGCGTTTGGAACACTGCACTAAATGCCATAAAAAGCATTGGGTGTGAGAGTGGCCTTAAAGTTAAGTAAGGTGATGGGTACAGATGGCATCCACCCCAGAGATCATAACCTTTTTGCGTATGAGGGCGTATATGTACGCTTTTTGGTAGTGGGGGTGTATAGAGCAGGTCCAGGAGCTGAAACTGCTCCATTTAAAGCTACCTCTAACAGCTGACACCCAATGAAGTACAATAGAAACAAGCCTTCATGCAACCTCATCGACAGAAAGTTAAAAAAGCTGTGGTTGTTATAAGATGGCAGTAGTACAACAAAAAATCTAGAAATCTGGTATTGATATAATTCTAGTGACCCAAAGAGTAATGCCATATTATATATGCTATAAAAATAAGATCTACACAAATGATGCGATTATGTTTTTTTCTCATCCCACCCCACTTTAAAAAAAAAAAAATTTTCAGTACATTATATGGTACTATTGAAAAATACAACTCGCACAATAAATAAGATCTTGCATGGCTATATTGAAGGAAAAATAAAGAAATTATGATTTTTATAGGGAAAAACAGAAATTAAAAAACAAAAAATGGTTCGGGAGTGAAGACATTAAAGAAATCCAATCTCTGATTGTTGCACCTCTATCCGATTTGTTTAACCAGTCTATTCTAATAGGTGATGGTCTTGATGATTGGCCAATATTGTACCCTTCCATGAGATGGGTAGTAGAGAAGAACCCGAGTGTGGTTTTAGCACATTATAGACGCGTGAAAAGATTGCGTCTATTACATACAATGGTTTCCTATAGAAGCGTTAACATGAAGGAATTTTAGACTCACAAAATATTACATCTAACAAAAATAGAACAGCGACTGCAAAGCTCGCATCTAAGGGCTTATTCACAGGAGCGTGTATTGGCCGCCGTTTTCATAGCCGTCCGATATATACTACTATCTGATGCATTGGATTCTAATGCATCAGATCACACTGGCGTATTCCCGTGGCCGGCCAGTATAACGCCGGGCACTTTTACACTGGGCAGGAAAGATAGTCCTGGAACTATCTTTCCCTGCCGGAATGCGGCCACTGCAATAGACTCCTATGGGAGCCAATGATAGCGGCCCGAGAGGGGAGGCAGTTTAGTAGCCTCTCCTCATCTCCTCCGCTTGCGGGCTGTTTGCGATGGGAGGGGTCGGGATGAAAACAACGCTTGTGTGAAAGAGTTCTTAATGTGTAGTTAAACTAATGGAAACTCTCCTAAAAAGAAGCTATTTGATCACATAAAAACTATCAGTCTGTTACGCTACACAGCGGGGCTTTATTGAGGGCAGATAATGTCAAAGTAATCTCACTGACATATTAGCCAAAAGTCACTTGGACAAGTAAAGGAATTCCATAGTTATCAGTCCATAAAGTGACACATTGTAGATTTAATTGGACTGTGTCCTGAAGTCCAGATTAGGCTGCGTCCTGAATGGTTAAGCGTTTCTCAAATTGCTACAACATCGCCATATGATCCATTACATATAGACACAGCTTGAAGGACAGATCATACAGTTTCTTGGTGCGCAGACATAATGCTACATTAGGACAGAGAAAGCTTCTTCACTTCATTGTCTGCTTCATTATCAAACCCCCCTGTCATCAGTTCTGCATCGTAGAGCACTAATCACCCGCTACGAGAGATGCACGCTGGTCTGTACATGTGCCATGGACTGAGATCAGCGGCTGTATGATTGGAGATCTTCATGGAGAGAGGTGGAGCAGGGAGGCTGAAACAATCTTCTTTCAATTGTTGCCGATCCAGCCGCACGATTCCCTCCATCTGCGCTGCTGCCGGCGGATGCTGCAACTTTGTGTGTGATGAGAAGGGGAGAAGCAACAGAAATCTCCGCAGATCTGTCCTTGTGAATGCACGGAATGCACAAACTTCCCACGTGTGTCAGGCTCCTGATGTACACAGCATAGTATGTAGAGCGGCTCACAATGAGAGCTGACAGGTCCAAGAGACTGCAGTATACGGATTGTATGTAAACACTTTATGGGGACACCTCTCAGTATTCGGAGAGAGAACACAATCTCTGCTTTGCACAAACAGGAGGATTTCCAGGCAGCACAGTTCTAACAGACCCTGCACCCTGACCAAGGTAAGATTAAGCAGCTTGTAATATCCTATCCCTAGTAGCTGATGTTATTTAGGTTTCTCACCTGTCTACCTATGTATTGCTATTGTGTTAGTAATGTAGGCAATGCCAAATTGCACAAGACAGGTTCACCACAAAAGCATTGCCATTCTAACCTAATCTATAAACCTGGGCATCCTCATCTTCACATGATGCAATTAATTACAGTAATTTCTAGTTTGTAGGAGCAAACAATCCAAATGTTGTCCGTCCATCAGTCATAATATCTATCAGATATGCTTCAAAACACTTAGGGCCACTCTCATCCGGCAATATGTGGTCAGTATTTTGGAATCCAAAGCCAGGACTGAGTCCAAAATATAAGGAAGGTGTAAATCTTCCCTTATAGTGATTACATATTGTGATTGTGATTGTGTACTATTTCTGTGTTTGCTTCACTCCTGGTTTTGGCCACCAAATCCTGACACAAATTGCTACAGAAAACTGCCCTATGAAAGTGGCCCAATAGTCTTCTATACTAGTTTTCAGGGCTTTGCACAATACATCCGAATTATTTCATGTGCTATAGTAGGAATGGCTTTCAAAGACAGCATTTTCCCTTTGTAGCAAAGTAATGCCTGTGTGTTCCCGTTTTAAAGCACCATCCTAATCATACCCATACACAACACTTTTTATATAATAAAATTCAGAACACATGTTCCATAGGGAACAGTCTGTAATGTCTGTGATCAGCTTATAGCCAATAAACATTCATGCAATGCCAGAAATAAAACACATCCTAACAGTTTTTTCCCCTAAAAATACTGCCGTGCTTTCTAGTAATAGTTTTGATATAGTGATAATAATCTGTTATAAAAATCCTGGTATTGGGATGTTACCATCTATTTAATTAGAATTCACATTGTTTAAGAAAAACAATATAACTCCTTTCCCCATACAGTCTGTTGCTACAAATATATAATTCTGATAGGACTCCTTTTTTTTGCAAATGATTAAAGGGAGCTTGGGGGGTCATGTTTGCACAGAATGATGTCTTAAGGATGTGTCTTTTTTCACATGGCATCTCCTCGTCTTCCCAGGTTAGGCAGAAAAACTAAAATTCTAGCCAGATGTTTTTTTTCTCCTTTGGATGTTCAGTGCATGTATCCCAATGTGTCGGAGTATTCTTGGAGGTACGGCATTGAAAGGGGCAGTTGCACACCCATTAAGATATCCTTGGATAGGATACTGAGTC
The DNA here is from genome assembly GCF_035609145.1 of Eleutherodactylus coqui. NCBI lineage: Eukaryota > Metazoa > Chordata > Amphibia > Anura > Eleutherodactylidae > Eleutherodactylus > Eleutherodactylus coqui. The sequence continues at coordinate 142,708,825 of NC_089839.1, forward strand.
TCATTTATAATAGGTATTCAGTGATACAAATTGCAAATAATCCTCAACTTTGTCTGCTTTCTATTATGACTGATTTCTTGACCACAGTTAAAAAGACCTCCTGAGAAATGTGCTTGTAGCAGAACGGTTGGTAATACCTAGACATTGGAATTTAGGCATTGGGTCTCTTTGCGAGTGGCTCTCTGAATTCCACCAGATAATGAGCATGAAGAAGATAACAGATAGGCAGGAGTGCTCAGATGTTTTTGTCTCCTTTTTGGTTGGCATGACAAGATTTTGAGAAGACTCCAGAATTCTCGGCCTTGATGTGGTACAGCACCCATTTGAAGCTCGCTTGCTGGTCTCTTGCAGCCCCTTCCTTGTGCCTATCCCCAACCCTTAATTTTCCTCTTAAGGCCTTTCCCATGAGCGTATATCTGCCCGCCGTTGTCACGGTTGGCTGATAGACGCTGTGATCTGATGCATTGGATTCTAATGCATCAGATCACATGGCTATATTCCCGTGACGTAAAAGTGCCCGGCCGGCCAATATAGCGCCGGGTGTTTATACATTGGGCCCCAAAGATAGTCTTGGAACTTCTTTTGGGCTGGAATACGTTGGCCACTGCATGGGCTCCTATGAGAGCCAATGACAGCGGGTGGAGGGAGTTTAGCAGCGTGACTGCTAAACTCCCTCCCTCTTCTCTCCTCTCCTCTGGCTGAATCCAATGGGAGGGGGTGGGATGGGGTGGAGCTAAGCGCTGCCCTGTCCCGCTTCTTTCCATTGCTGGCTGCGGACAATACAGGAATCTTTAAAGGGGTTGTCTCGCAGCAAACATCAAAATTTTACATTACCCCATTCCCCCTGTCACCCCCCTGGCATAAAATAGCAATTTAAAGCGGTTTTTAAACCGCTTGCTACTCACCGATCCGACGAAATATGGAGTTATAAAAATCTTCTCCCTAAGATGGCCGCCGGTCCTTTCCCAGGAATGCACTGCTGTTTTCTCCCATGGTGCACCGCGGGTCTTCTCCCATGGTGCACCATGGGCTCTGTGCGTTCCATTGCCGATTCCAGCCTCCTGATTGGCTGGAATCAGCACACGTGACGGGGCGGAGCTACGATGACGACGCGGTGACCAGCTCTCCGGCACGAGCGGCCCCATTCACCAGCCAGAAGCACGGACTGCGCAAGCGCGTCTAAAAACGCCAGAAGACATCAGAATTAGACGGATCCATGGCGAAGGGGACGCTAGCAACGGAGCAGGTAAGTGAATAACTTCTGTATGGCTCATAATTAATGCACGATGTACATTACAAAGTGCATTAATATGGCCATACAGAAGTGTATAACCCCACTTGCTGCCGCGAGACAAACCCTTTAAACTATTATTGTTCGTTTTGTGCTTAATGGTACTAAGAAAATTGTGCAAGCTGTGAGCAACAATATGGATAATTCTGCTTTGGTTCATAACTGTTTATTTTGGCATTCATTTACAGTTGGCTATATTCTGTTAATATTATTATTTCAAAAACTTAAAAAAAAATGGAGTATATACAACTCTTGTCACAGTGACTACTCCGTCCTGTAGAACTCATCTGTATAAACTACATAACTATAAAATAATAATTTTCGAAGATGTTAATGGAATTAGTAAGATATCTAATATCTCAAATTTTATTTTTTTTTCTATAGGGCTCCTGCCCCCGGCCGGGTCGGATTCCGCCTCTGAAATCTCTCAGCGAAATCCAACCCGGCACCCCCTATAAACCCTATTCACTTCTTCGGATCCGTGGCGAGAGTCTCTGCCAACACACATGTGAAGTGCAGCGCATAACGCGCCGGCGCTGGGTGGTGAAGCAATTTCCTGCGATACTTCCGCTGTGCTCACAATGGAAGCCGTCTGTGCGATTTTCTGCAATGAATAGGACATGCTGTGATTCTCCCCTGCTTGTGGGCAGGGGAGAATCTGTTAACGTAGCATGTCTGTAAACGGGTATTGTTGCGGAATTTGCGGCGGGTGTCTGACTGCGAATCCCGCAGCGTTTACCCGTCCGTGGAAATTCGGTGATAAACTCTGCAGTTATATTAAAGCTAACTATATTACTAAACGCATATACTAATGTGCACATGATAACCAATTGTAATATAATATTGACATAAATGTTATCAAAGTTTAGTGTTTGGGGCAACATTCAGAAGGCCAGAAGTGCCACGATTGTATGTAATTAGCATTCCTGCATAAGGCAGTCTCCACAGGAATGAGTCAGATTCCACATGCGGGAGCCCACAGTAGAATCCAGCTCTGACCGCAGTCGGCGATCCCGCATATCTTCTTTTCCTGTACTGTGGATGACAGAGGATGCTCGCCATCGGTTAAGCACAGTACAGGGGTTTTTTCTTAATATTCGTCTTTCCCGCACTGTGGCTAGATGATGATGTGGGTACCTGCGGCCTATCCACAATGTCACTTGTGGATGGGCTGCAAGTCGGGCGGCTTTCATTGACTTCAATGGAATCCGACTGTGTGGAGTTCACACAAAAATAGAACATACTGAGATTTTACATCCGCTCAGGGAAATCGCAATTGCTATCCGCTAATCTGAGCGGACATGCAAATGTTCTATTTTTTCAATGGGTGTGGAATACCGTGGATCGTTTACGCCAGGTGACAATCGTGGATTCCCGCAATTCAAATCTGGTCATGTGCAGCCGGCCTAAAGCAGATAGTGATGAAAAATATACTTCAAATATGCAGAATAATACATGGTTTAAGAATTGATGGAAAAATTTGCTTTGTGAATTTTTCTGGGTCAAAGCTGTATTATTTGTTGCACATGAAAAATGTGCACAGCATAGAAAAAATAAGAGTGTGCATATATAATGGTGCCTGCTAACTAAATAGACTGGAGGGGTTTGCTTAAAGAGGTTTTCTCACCACAGTAAGGTTTGCCAATATGATATGCCATCACATAGAGATTTTAGGGGTTTGGCCTTTAGGACCCTCACTGATCCTTAGAACAAGGAGATGGGTACTAGGGCTTAAGGAAATCTAGTATTTGCCGAGTTGCATTACTTGCCCTCAAACTGTTTGGAAGTAAAGTTATGCAGGGAAAAATCTGAATGAGCTGCAGCCCCTTTGTCCTAAGGAAAGGTCATCAATAGTAAATGCCCAGAATACCCCTTTAATCACTTATGAAAATCAAAAGTAGAGTTTAAAGTAATCCTCTAATCAGGAGCTCAAAATTAATAAGTAAATCAGAGGAATGATTACCTGATATTTATTTTTCACAGATCAGCTCTTTGGATGCATTTTAGCTCAGTTCTATTAGGACAGAACTGTGATCTATGACTATTGTTTAGCTACAGTGCCTAATATGATGTGGTCTGTGACACACCTACAATCTCATCATTGGTTCAGAGAGATACACCCCCTGCCTTCTCTGCAGCCTGAACCAATAATAATAGGGTTGGTGTGTCCAAGACTACTTTAGATTAGACACTGTAGCTAAACCATAGAGACAGATCATATCTCTGTACTAATACAGCTGAACTAAAAAGCAGCAGAGGAGCAAGAGGTAAAGATAGTAAATAGCAGGTAATCATCCCCTGTACATACTGACTTTCAGTTTTGAGCTCCTGGCTACAGTTACAGTTGCTATGGTTTCTGGTCATAAAGTATAAAATAAACATTGCAAGGTTTAGGGTAACAGAACTGGACATAGGACAAAAATGATCAGAGTTCTAGATCAAAAATATATTAGAATCAGGTACATGGAACAATACTAGGCAACTAGAACACAACAGAGCCAAGTCCACAGAACTAGAACATCCACTCAGACAGCAACTGGACACCAGGATTTTACAGCAGAGAGACAGCACTCGAACAGGGATCAGAAGAACAACATGGTACTTCAGGGTTTGATGACAGTAACAGCTGAGTTGAGCTACCAGATGATCAACCAGTCATTTCAGGGTTCTATACTGGAGGCACGACAGAGACAAGATTGCACAACAAAAGAAAGTACAGATAGTTAGATATACTTTCAGGTCAGATATAGGATATATACTCAAGGTACATCAAGATATATCAAGATACAGGTCCAGGACTCAGCGCACACTCACTCAAATTCAGAATACAAACTCATAGGTTCAGGATATAGACCTAGATCCCGATTTTAGGGTATACAGGCTCTAAATCAGAGTTTAGGTATAGACTCAGATTAGGTTCAGAGGAAGAGTCAAAGCAACTAGCCATGTCTATTTATGCTGCGGATTTCAATCCTTGAAATACAAAGATTTAAATCCGCAGAATTTTCCCAATTAACCCCTTAATGACGCAGACCCTTTTTCCATTTTTGTTTTTTCCTCCCCCCCTTCAAAAAAATCGTAACTCCTTTATTTATCCATCAACATCGCTGTATGAGGGCTTGTTTTTTGCAGGACGAGTTGTATTTTTAAATGATGCCATTTACTGTTCCATATAATGTATTGAAAAACTTAAAAAAATTTTTAGTACAGTAAAATGTACGTACCCTTACGTCCTTGGTCGTGAATGGGTTAAAAACATAGCCAAATCCATACAATTTGGTTGCAGATTTGGGCACTACAGAGTTAAAGCATATTTGCTGTGGGTTTTCCGCTACAGAAAGCCCACAGCAGATACGTGCCGTGTGAAGGTGCCTTTAGGAGTTTGGTCACATGGGTTGTATTCGCTGTGGAAAATTTACAGCAAGTATACAGTGGAAAAATTTGCATATCTGCCTGCGATGTAACCTCATGCCGAATTTTGTGGCCAAACGACAACTTCTTCTAGGTGCTTTATTTTTTTTTTACAAAGAGCGTGTATATCAATTAATGAATTTTGGGTGGGTTACTTTCCCTTTCCTGTTTTTGAAGCATTTATGTGAATTTGAACAAAATCTGCCCATTTTACTTTGAACAAAACCGGAGGCAAATCACCGCTGTACATTATTTAAAGAATGTAGCTGTGTTTGATCTTTTTCTGAATATTGTTGCTGTTTATTTCTTATGCATAAAAGCTTCTCTGGGGGCCGCAATATCGGAGACTCAGACTTCCTTCCTATATTTCCTGTATAGAAAGTACAACAGGGTGTGACTGCTATATGGCATTTGAAATAAATGGGAGACCATTGACAGAGAAATCTCATCCTGTGCCTATAGATATAGCTAAGCTGACAAGTGAACTCCAGAGGACTGGAAATATCAGACTGCTCTAGCGGCCAATGTGAAAAATGAAAAAGGATAAAAGTTATAACAAAGAAAAACTACACAAAATCTGGAAGGAAAACTTGATTTAAATAAGTTATCGTGATTCTCCGCGGTGATATACTACCTTTAATGCTTTGTTTGATCCTATTATCCTATATATTCTCTGTAGTGCAACATTTCAAAATGTATTTATGGCATTTTGTACATAAAATCTCCACATGAATACAATATCTCAAAAACAACACATAAAACTATATGAATGCACAGCAGGAAAGGAAATCTACAACATCCATGAATCTTACAATAACATTGGGATTACAGTATACCTCTCAGGGCAGAGTTGTCTAAATATGAATCCATGGACTCCAAATCTCGTCAAAAAGTCCCAAATCTTTGTTTAAGGAAACATGTTTTGGTGGCTTTAACAACCTTGGAATTGTACTTAGATGGCTATTGGCATAAATAAAAGGCTACCTCTTATTAAGTCACATGTCATAATGAGAGGACAGTCTGCAGCTATAGGCTCCTTGTCCACAGCTGTTGCGGAAATCTTGCCAGCGATATTCCGCCATGGGGGCACAGGGGGGAAAGCTGTCAGCTCTCTGCAGTGATCACCGCGGAGAATCACAGCAAATCATGGCATGCCGTGATTTAGATTCCACGAGTGGAGAATCACTATGATTCTCCGCTCACGGACGCCGCTGCGCTTTCCATAGCAATGCTATGGAAAGCATTCACTGCGTTACCCACGGCCGGAATATCGTCGCGGGTAACGCAATGAACAATCACCTGTGGACAGGCAGCCTTATAGGTGACTTGGAGCTTTGAAAGTGGACAGTGGGGGACAGTGGGGGAATGAGGAGGCAAGCAAGTATAATAAAAATCAAACTCTCTAAAAGCCCCAAACTTGAACTTTCTCATGAAAACTGACTACGATGGGAACACCGCTCTGTATGAGAAGGACAAGGGGTTAGGATTAGTGCTGCCAGGCTACGCTGTTTTTTGCAACTCCCATAGAACTCCCATAGAAGTCAATAGCAGAATGCGCTACTAGTTTGTGTACTATGCTGTTTGTGTAACTTCCATTGACCTCTATGGGAGTGCCAGAGTAGTAAACCCGCTTAGCTGTTTCTGTAATCTCAGCCTCCTTGTATAGCTGGGCAGTAGACAGCAGGGGCAAGAATGGGAGATGCCCTGTTTCCTTGGAAATAAGACCTACCCTGAAAATAAGCCCTAGCATGATTTTTTAAAAGATTTTTCAGGATGCAGAATGATTTTTCAGGATTTTGGAGGATGCTTGAAATATAACCCCTCCTCCAAAATTGAGCCCTAGTTACAGTTAAAAAAAATGACAATGTAAATAGTGTCCAGGCAGCTATACATGTAAAAAAAGTAAAATCTTTTGGAGCAAAAATTAATATAAGACCCTGTCTTATTTTTGGGGAAAATGCAGGTAGATGCATACATATCTCCCCTCTGGGATATCCTGTGGATATGCCATAAAAGTATCAGATGGGAATATCCCTTTAAGTTATTATACTTGCTCTTTAGAAGACAAATTTAACATGATTTATCTATTTAATATAATTTTTTGTTGACGTCTGTAACTTGAATAAGAATTTATAATATAATATTTAATTGTTATTTTTAATTGCATTATTTTAATATAATATAATAAATTGTTCAGAAAACAATTTTAGAACTACGATTTTGGATTACAATTACATTCCTATTTAAAGATAATTAAATTCTCAAACAAGCAATGTGTACTCTGATGAGAACAAATAGTCATTTCCACCTGGATGTACTGCTGGATGTTCTACTGCATTCTGCTAGAAAAATTGTATAATGATTAAAAATATAAATAATACCTTTCCCATTGTTTTATTCTGTGGACATGTTGGTCATGTATTCTTTTGAGATGTGAATGATAAAAAAAATAAAGTATTTAAAATTGTTCTAGCTGACAATAGAAATGATTTTGCATAACAATTTTCTATGGCTTTTCTGTGTCACAGCCGAAAGCCATGATGAAGACAGTTTCCAGTGGAAGCTGCACACTTAATGTCCCAGCAAAGAACTCCTATCGTATGGTAGTCCTTGGTGCCTCACGGGTGGGGAAAAGTTCCATTGTTTCTCGCTTCTTAAATGGACGCTTTGAAGACCAGTATACACCAACAATTGAAGATTTCCACCGTAAACTATATAATATTAAAGGAGATATGTACCAGTTGGACATTTTAGATACATCTGGCAATCATCCCTTTCCTGCTATGAGAAGACTTTCAATATTGACAGGTAAGAACAATAAAAGTAAATGTAACCTGTATGTAAATATTAACAACTTTAAATGGGTTATATAACCATCTTATCCTCTTTCCATATGTCCTGTTAGGGCATATCAAATTTGTAGAGTGGAGTTCCCACTTGGAACCCACCATCTATGTGCCAGTATGAAGAGTAGCTGCTCTGGTGGACTAAATGCATTTTATTTGATTTTGTCTGCAATGATCTCCCTATGGAGGAAATACTTGGCCAACTGTGGCCTCCACTAGCAATACCAACTGATTGTTGGGCATAGAAAGGCTAGACCTGAGGAGTTGACTTGAGCACCATGCTGGTTTTCAGAAAGGGCTAATCATAATTTAATTTTGATGTTTTAGAGCAGGGATGCACAACCTTAAGTGGTCCAAGGGCCACAATATATAATTATATCACTCTCAAGGGCCACAAGAAAACCTAAAGTGCCATTTCCCATCTGAGACATTTATGGTATATTAATAGTAAATGCCTAAAATGTCAGGTCTTGGTTCCACTTTCTTGACTACAACAGATCAGAATGGGGCACGCTCTGCTTGGCACTAAAGAAAAGATAAGACATGACTATTTTAATTACAGTTTCTTGAAGTTATAGAAACAGCTGTACATTTCACAACTCCCTTATGAAGGCATATGGCTACCTCTACTATTCATTTCCTCCTCTCTAGAATGCTAAACCTGTAAGATATTTATATATCTTGTGGATATGTCAGCAGTGCACTGCTCTCCGATTGGCCACTTCTGATCATAGGAGCAGTGCTGCCCAATCAGAAAGCAGATATAATGCACTGGTAGTCTGACACTACTAATGCAATGTGGAGAATAGGTAGTCTGAAGATTGTTGGCTATCTTGGATGCCCGAAAACAGAACACAGAACCAGCGGACCAGAGGGACCTCAGAGAAGAACAACTGCAGGTAATAGGCCCCCCTCACCTTCAGGTTGTCAGGCAGAATCTTTGGATTTCTGTGGCCGCTTTAAGTGAGACCACAGAAGGAATAGATTGGGAGACTCTTTATGAGAACAAATTCTATACAGTTGTCATGCCTGAAGACCCCCTGTGATGAGGGAAAGGGATCTAGTAGTCAGGACTGCTATATAATTGTGTATAAATAGACTGCCCGGAAATGTTCTCACATGATAAGATTCACTGGGTGCTGGGGTGATACAGGGTGGGAAACTAAGCAGAATTTACCCCTAACAAATTTTAATATAGCTTCCATAGAGCTTGTCAAAAGGCTTTCGTAGACCCCTAAATGATTAATATGCCAAGTGACAAAGGCAGCATTTCCAAAGCATTTTTACTATTTAGATGCGTTCTATCACAGATGCTGAAAACCGCACTGAGATGGAACAGTCGAGCAGAAATAAACTGAATATTCACTTGCATTAGTGAAATACCACTTTGAAACATAGAGACAAAGAAAATTGCTGGCTGAAAAAAAACACATGGTCCATCTAGTCGCCCTTATATTATTTTCTTTTTCTCTAGATAGATATATGATTATCCCCGGCAGCTTGAATTAATTTATTGTTGGTTTTCCAACCTCAACTCCCGGATGTTTTCAAGCATGTACTACTCTTTCAGTAAAAGAATATCTCCAGACGTTGCATCTGATTTTCCCCAACTAATGTCAGATTGTCCCCGTGTTCTATTGTTTAGCTTCCTAATAAAAACACTTCCCTTCTGAACTTTACTTACACCTTAACATATTTAAAATACAAGGATAGTTGCAGCACACCAGACAAAATAGGAGATATACTCACTAGAGCCAAAATATAGACTTCTTGATGCAACGCTGAAATTAGACGCAGACCCTTCGTCCAAATAGTATCCGAATCACCAAACAATGTATCAGCAGCATCGGGGGTTTTTCAAAGAGATGAATCAATTGATGAGCTTTAAAACTTCACCTTTATTTCGTCCCGCATAAAACAACAGCAACGTTTCGGCTGTACTCCTGACAGCCTTTGTCAAGCCAATGTATAAAAAATGGATACCTCCACAGCCATTATATATCCCATCACCAACATCAATACCCAATAAAAACATCTAAAACTTTACAATCAAGCCTAACAGTTTGTTACCTGTGAGCCGATTGGTGCCTTCCTGGACCGAGCAGCTGAATCCATTCTCCGGTATAATGTGAAGCACCAAGTTTGGAATGGATATCATCATAGTGCGCTCTTACATGGTGCCTCCCATTGGCTGCCGTGACCAGCTGTTGAGCGCTGACCAATGGGCTTTACCTAAACGTGATGACGTCTATAATGATGTGTCGCTCATGTGACGTCATCACGCACCGCCAATGGCGCTGTCCTCTCCTCTGTAGGTCCCTCCCCCTGGCAACTGTCACTCGTTGCCAGGGGTTCCCTGGAGCTTTCCTACCAACGTTCTGACATCAGACGTCGGAGCCGCTGTGCCGACGTCTGAAATGTCATGTGACCTGCGTGATGACATCACGCGGCCACGCCTACCTTTTCGCATCATCTGCCCTATCCCCCCATTCAAACACTGGAAGCCTGCCTGTGCCGGAGCGACAACCCACACCAGGAATGCACCGCCCAGCGGACGCTTAGATCCCCTCCCGTCTGTAGATGTGTGGTCGCCTGGAACTACTCCCATTCGTAGATGATTTGTGTGTGAAATGAGCATGCGACATCTGTGTGCTTGAGTACCTGTGGGGTTTATTTTACATCTGTCTGTCCTGTTTCCTATTTTTGATCTAGAGACCTCGCCTCTTTGGTACAAGATGCATGGCCTTTTTTGTCATGACAATCGACCTGCTTGTAAGGTAGGGTCCTCTCCCCCATAAGTTGTTAGGGATAACTTTTCGTTTTATATTTGTCGGTGTGTTTTATCTTGGACTATGTCTCAGTGGGAACCTTTTACTTAGATGGCCTGCACGAATTAAGCCCTGTACGACTGTAACACAAGTCCCCTACAGGAACATAAAAAGCATAAAGAAAAAAATAGTAGTATAAAAAAAATAAATTTCCCCTCTTTGAATAAAAAAAAACAACAAAAAAACTAAAAACACATATTTGGTATCATCGCATTTGTATCAACCTTGGCAGGGGGCAAAACAGAAAGTATTCACAATGCAAATATGATGTTTCCTGGGTTGTAATTTCTGAAGCTCTATTTTAGAGGTACCGGAAAACATTTCCTATTGTTTCCTTTCAAGTGCAATAAACTGTAGATTTAATGTCTTCCTACAATTGCTGAACAGTAGAAATGTGGCGTACAATTCTATAGCGTCCTTGGATTAATGTCATGTAAGCCAGGAATTTCTTTTAGAAAACATAAAAGTGCCATGTCCTCTGTGGGTACTCTTACACAGGATGACTGTCGGGCCATTGGCCCCCATTTCTCATGTCTAGCAATAGCTAGTCCTTAAACGAGCACCTCCCGTCCATGTAGCCTGCTTGTAGCGCAACAGTCAGTGATTTTGTCCCATGAATTCTTAACCCAAGTCACAACCCCTTTCAGTCGGGGCTTTACAAAGTTTCCATGCTGATTGCTCCCCATTCTATTTTCAATGTAATCACTAATTTCCATGTGCAAATGGTCCTTGAATGGCTTGTTTATTGCAATATCAAGAGTCTGATCTGTTTTTCTCTTGTGAAGGAGCTTCATTTCTTTAGCACGGAGTGTGCTGGCTGAATCCCAGACTAGCAGACCTCTTTGGCCACCTTGCAAAACAAGCGGCAGCATTAAATTAACTCACTTCCTTATAACGGCTTGTGTGAACCAGGCTTTTTTAGTTTCAAGGATATAAATGCCTGAAACATGTTCAATCTTATCCTTCTTTTCCTTACTTATGATTAGACGTGGGTCTTTATTTCCATTACGACAAATTGCCAAAATACAGGTAACATGCGCTCTTTAATAACTGGTGGATGGAATGTAGATTGAAGGAGGCACCCCATTGATCAATTGTCGTTTGAGATCCTTGACCCTTAAACACTGCATTTTCGTCCATGGCAATTATGTTGGAAAGTTGGTATTTAGAAAAGTCGATGCCATCAACAAACGACTTGAATGTAAGCGCACGTTTATAACTTCAACATCTTTCAGCTTAAACAGCTAAGTCAATCTTCTTAGAGACAGTTCACATCGCTAAAGGAAGCCATCCAGCCAGTGTTGTAATGCTTTGAATTCTTCTGCAGATATTTCTAACTGAAAGGCCAAATTCTTGAATATCAGCCCTGCGCACAACCAAAGCTTTCACTCTCCTGTCGCCAATCCATTCACAGAGTAGGTCTTCCAGCTCAAGAAATAATACTTGTCAACGTGATCCACACTTGCGCTTCTTAGCATTTACCTTGCACACCTGTTATCGTACTCTGCTCGCCATTTTCGGGCCATCTGGCTATCCAACATCTTCTGTTTGCAGTTAACAGTAAGATTTTTGCCCTAGGAGCCCTCCTTGATTCAGTTCTTGTCCTCAATAGAATAGCTGTTTCTTTTTGCACTCATGTTGTCTTGGGGTTTATCTGTTTACATAGAGTACTGTTAAATATTCGATAGACCCTTCAACAAAAAAAGCAGGAAAAGTATCACATTCAAAAGACAATAAAAGTGGCAAGTGTGGGGCTCTCACACACTGATCGGGTACCGGTAGTTCCGCTGGTGTCACTACTGTCACAGGCACTTAATACCCTGTCAGGTCCCTCAACCAATTCATAAATCCCGCTTTCACTAAGCGATGACTGTAATTGGTTCTTCAAGAGCTGCTCAGCCAATTAATGCAGCGCTCGAAGATTATTGGCTGGGATGGTCATTTACCAGCTGGATGGCAACCCTACTATCATCAGCAAAAGTTCATACACTTGTATTCCTCCTCAAAGTGTATTTTCAGACACTTCTTGGTCTTCTTCAGCTCATCTCTGATATTTCAGCTGCAGTGGTGAAGGCCACGGGTTCTCAGTAACCTGCACCATTTTCTTCTTAGAGTGATCAACGCAAGCGCTGTCCCTCCCTTTCCTTTTCCTCTGACGGTTAGTTTAAGAGACACGAGATGGAAATTTCTTTAGAAAAAGGACTGCAGCACAGGTTAGAGATAAGGTCACCAATACAGCAGCAGAGAGGTTGTGTGGGACAGGAGCCTAGCGACAGACCTGCTGAAGCAGAAGTGGTGAAGATTTAGGTGTTAGTAGGGGATAGAATGGATCTGTCTTACATCTATTCCCAAGAAAAACTATAGGGCAAAACGTAGATCCAATCCAGCATTTCAGAGGACTGTCAAGCACCATCAATACTGTTTGCCTCTGGGAAGTACTGGTTCTCGTTGCAAAGATCCAGCAGGGTATGGAGACTTAATTCAGTCAATATTCCATAAGGCCTCCTTCACACCGGCGTATGCGCATTTGCATACACCTCAGCGTAATGTATTTGCGCCATGAACAGGGCATTTTTGCACTTGCGTCTGCACATACTGTTGTTCTTTTTCTGCCCGCAGGGCATGTTTATCTGTGAGTGGGACACAGATATAGTGGCCCAGAGGGTCCTACAGAACAATCACACCAAATTTTGTCATGTCACATCTATCCATGCACTTCTCTTAGGCATAGAAGGTGCCGTACATCGGAGAAACCCTGATTCTCCCCTTCCTGAGCTCAGAGCTTAGTGTTGGCAAACAGCTGGTTACCTATTGGCTGTCTGTCACACCTATATGGATTGGTGAGCGGGTCCAAGGGCGGAAAACCTTTACATGTGTTCCTATGCAGAGTGGGTGGAGAAGAAAGAGTGTGGGAACTTAGTGTGAGGAGAAGGGGTGAGGAGTCTGAGGAGAAAGACGTGTGCAGCAAGTCGTGGTCAGAGAGGAGGAGTGCTAGCGAGCCAGTCATGTGTGCAGTGTTTTCTACAAGTCTAGGAAAGGTAGCGAAGTCCCTTTCTGCTCCCTTGTCAAACCTGCAGTGAGGAGATCCGAGTGGGAGGCCACCAAAATGGTGAGTGTAACTACCCAGTGAATTCAAAGCCAGGATTATTCAGTGGCCATCTTTAACTCCCATCCAGCCCCTGCATCATACACTTCCAGTAAACCCACCAACTAACTAGCACTGAGGGGAATCTTACTGAGTTATTTCTAAGAGAATAGAGAGAGCGTTGAAGAAATTGTTTTTCAAGTACAAATCTATTGTGTTCAATGTGTTTTATTCCTGCATTACTGTTGGCTCTGATACGTCTTTACTGCTGCAAAGTTTTATTCTATTACCAATTGTTATCATCAAAAGCTTCAGTAAATCTGTGTGCTCCCAGTTTTACTAAAACAAGCTACAGGACTTGTCTCAAGTTATTCCGCCATCTTTAGACTTGGAAATTTAGGTTGGAGTACTGGCGTCACCTGTGAGAAAACAACTGTTCATTGTAGACGTATCCATATACATTACTCTTGCCACTGTGCGACGGCTGAGCAGAGCACTGTTATCGCCACTGTCGGCAGGGCTAACAGAGCCAGCCGTGACAACAATTTTACAATCCCCGTGGTCTCACCTGCTTTGGCCGGCTCTGCTCGGGTGTTTCAAAGACACTCCCTGATTTAAATTGCTATTTAGCCTTAGGAGTTCCAGATGTTCTTTTTACAGCGGAACTGCACAGTGTATTGCCATCTCCTTGCGTATTAAGCGCACATTAGCACCCCCCCATAGACTTCTATGGGGTCCTTAGGTGCACAAACAAAATAGAGTTTACTGCAATTATGTTTGCACGCGCGAAATATGGAACTCTATACAGACCCATTGTAATCAATGGGTTCTATTCTCTGTGTATCACACTCACATATTTGCTGTCCTCCAAAACAAATAAAAACTTCAGCAAAACCCAAAGTATACAATGTGCCACAACACAGCTCAGACTATAAAGTAGGACATGGTAAATAATAACATACAGCATATATACCATACACTTGACTCCTATGCTATGCATCCCCCATGTAGACAGCTGGTTTGGGGTTTTTGCACCTTGTCTGTATAGAACAAGGTATTGGTTGGTTGGATCAGATGTCTGAGTGCGGCTTCACATAAGATTATGTGCAAAAATGCTCACAACAGCGCAGTATATTTGCGCATAAACGAGGTTTGAGGAGGTAGATTTGTGCGCGTGTCAGCACATATTACTATACTTTTAGCGCACGCAGGGCTAGATCACACGTGCGCATGACACACCCTGTCTGTGGATGTAATAGCTATTTAAGCCTAATATGGTCCAGATGTGTTCTTTTCGTTTTGCGCTGTGTTAAACCTTCCCCTTGCATATTTGTGAACCTCCCATAGACTTCTATGAGACTTTTGCTAGGAAAAATGCAGAAAGATAGAGCAGGTCTTATTTTTTACCGAGTATGATAAATGTGCTCTTGAGAACGAACCCATTGAAAACAATAGGTTCAATTCTCTGTGTTTAGAGCACAAATACAAGTGACCCTGCAGCGTCCTATAGGGAGACCTCAGACACATGACATACGTGGGGAGCTGGGAGGGTAAAGTGTTGGCTTGCCACGGCAGCACTTACTAGGCTCCTTCCCCAAGGGATAACACACAGCAAAGGCCAGAGTATCACTGCAGGCCACATGACACCCCTAGGATAGGGAGATCCCCAACATACAGAATAACAGCGGTTGTAGTTGTCACGGGTGACATCACCGTTCCTACACACACCGGAATGACCCTTGGCGGAGAACAAATGTCGCCACAGTTAGGTTTTACTACCACAGGTCTGTAGGAACAATTAGAGCATGGCATAAACTTTACTTAAAAAACTTTAAACAGGTAATACTTTACAGTGCAGGCACATGACTTCAGAACGTAATACGTCCACATGGCTCTCATAGGTTCAAAGATGCACATGTGTGAACAAAGACTCTTATCTTGCAGTACCTTCACCCTGACTTGAAGATGTGTGGGTGTGACAATTAAAGGGTGTACCTCTATGTGGTGATCCTGGCTCTGTCCGGCTGCGTAGGTAACTTAGAAAATTAGTTAGTACCTCTGCACTGGCCTTGAGAAGAAGTAGTTACTCACAAATGCTCTCTCACTTTTGGGAGCTCATTCCACTTACATCCAGAACACAAACAGCACTGGAAATCTCTCCTCCTCTTCCATCTTCACCACAGGGAGGCTGAAGGTGCCTCCATGTGGCTCTGTGTTAGGTAGAACTCAGGTGGCAGACAAGATAGAAGACCCACTACTTCACTTCCCGCTCTCAATCACTCACATTTATAACTTCTCTCATACCACATGACACGACAGACTTGATACATTTACATGCTGGCTTTGGATTCAATTAAACATGTAACCTTTCTATTTCTGCAGCTGTGCAACACACATACTGGAAATGACAAGACAGCTTTGCACAGTGAATCAACATAGGACAAACATGTATGACATTTATAGAGGGGACCAGGATGATGTACTGGGCCACTACAACCCTAGAGCTGCATCAAAAGCAGCTTCAATTATTCCATCCCCGTTATTTTCTAGCCTGACTGGAAGATTGCTTTTATCTTAAGGCATGATTAGACATCAGCAACGTTAACATAAGATACTTCTCTGCAATTATCTTTTCTGATCAGAAAGTCTTAATGAATCTGGATGGTCAGGATCTGTCAGGTCTCTTGTGAGCGGCGAAGGAAGTGAGCGGCGAAGGAAGAGAGGGAGACATTAAGTTCAGAGATAAACAGGCTTCAAAGAATTCATTAAGCATTTCCATTAATAAAGTTGTGTGAATGCTGTCAGAATTCAGAGAAGGACTTTGTGCTCCTGTTCTTCCAAGTGATTGACAGCTTTTATTGTAGGGATTAGTATACAGAGAGACCCATCAATCACTGTGTGTTGACGAAGGAAATGGGCTTTCTGTATGAGTTTTAGAAGCTTGTACGGTATGAGCACATTGAGGATTAAATCTGTATCAAACTTCATGTGTGGATTTTGGTGGACATTCTGCTGTGGATTTGATGTAGATTTTCACTGTGGAATTAACTTATTGCATTGCAATGAATGAATTCCGGGGTGAAAATCAACAGTATTTCTGCAACAAATGGAACATGATGCAGATTGGAAGATACGCAACCTGACTATCTTCAGCTGCTGAGTTTTTCACTGTAAGTGATTGGGGTTTGTTAAAGCTCCATTCACTTACATTGTACTGTACATTGCTGTGGAATTCTGTTTCACATTCTTCAGCTGAAATTCCACAGCAAGTCAACAGTATGTGGAGTCCCCATAGATTGGTTTCACATAGTGGCAGCTTCTTTATGTAGTTTTCTGAGCCAATGCCAGAAGTGGGTCAAGCAGGAAGAAGAAATAAAAGTTCTTACTTTTTATTTTCCTTTCCTTTTGAATTAACTTCTGGCTTTGACCCAGAAAATGCATCAAAACTACTAAGAAAATTGCTGCTTTAAAGAAACAAATAAAAAAAAAAAACTGTGTATGAAACTCCCTAGACTTCTTTCTTTTTTTCCTGACAATTTTTTTGGCCCTAGTACAAAGAAACATGAAAATCTTGCAGTTTTTTTACAAGATATTATGGTCAATGTTTTGGGGTTTTTTGCCCCCTTTTTGTGGGATGAAGTCTATGAGAAAATGCTGGGAAAAATGGTATACCTAGAACATGCTGCAAAAAAATACAATAATCCCAAAAATACACAAAAAGTGAGAAAACATTTCCACCTACTCCCCTTTTCCACAAACCAAAGGTAGTAAAAACTGTAATTGACAAAACAGCACAAAATGCTCCATTTTATAAATAAGGCTATGTATGAGACCAAATGTAAATGGCTTTTACATGAAAATAGTGATTCAAATAATAGAAAAGTATATGTCCCCGAACCCAATGCCTCCTCCTTCTCCTCTATGCTGCCCTCAGAGGACATGATTGAACTGCTTTAATCTTTAGTGGAGATTGAATGCGGTTCTCCAGTGTATCTGAAACTGGCAACTAAATAATGAGAAAAGATCAAGATCTCTTCTTTTACTTGTCGTTCATAGTTGCATTTTGTTTCTTCTTTATAGATTTTTTTTGTAATTTAATAATTAATTTATGTGTGCTGATGTCCCCGTTAATATTTTATGATTTTCCAGTATTCTCTCATGTTATGCCTCATTACATCCAAAATATTACCATACAGGCACTTTTTTAAAATAATGAAATATATTTAAAGGGTTTTCTCGGCAAAAACTATTGATGACCTACCCTCAGTTAATCTCTGGGGATCCCCAGTGATGAGCTGATCGCCTGGCCCGCTGTCACTACAGTGGCTATTACACTTTCACGTCCATCTCTGATGTCAGAGGCGGAACTGCCATAAATGTAATAACCTGCTTTAGCTTCCATTGATTTCAATGGGAGTGAAGCCAGCTGGGCCTCTTCTGCTTCCGTCTCCTATGATGCACATCCAGCCTGCTGCACTAACGGGCTGGGTGATCAGCTCATTGCTGGGGATCCCAGGTTGCTTTTCCACAGCGATTAACAATTATTCACCTATCCTGAGGGCAGGTAATAAATATTTTTTTTGCCTGAAAAGAACCCTTTAAAGATAGAACTAGCATCGTATTTGTAATACATATTATTAGTTTGATTCCTCCCAAACGAATTCACAACCTTCTCCTTGTCTGTCTGTAGACTACATGTATTTCTTAAATATTGAAGACATTGCGTGCTAGCATTTGAGAATATATTTTGGCCAGTAATATATTACAGTATGTTTGCTTTCCACAGGTGATGTCTTCATACTCGTCTTCAGCATAGACAACAAAGATTCCTTTGATGAAGTGAAGAGGCTGAGAAAGCAAATACTTGAAGTAAAATCGTGTGTTAAAAATAAAACAAAAGAAACTGGGGAGTTTCCCATGATGATCTGTGGAAACAAAAGTGATTGCGGGGAACACCACCGCAAGGTACGGTCTGAAGAGGGAGAACGTCTTGCCTCTGGGGATGAAAATTGCGCTTATTTTGAGATCTCGGCCAAGAAGAACATAAATGTAGATAAAATGTTTCAAGTCCTTTTCAGCATGGCTAAGCTGCCCAATGAAATGAGCCCTGCTCTTCATCGCAAAATCTCAATGCAGTATGGAGATTCCTTGCAGCAGAAGTCTTTTAGGTTAAGAAGGCTTAAGGAAATGGATGCATATGGCATGGTGTCCCCATCTGCTAGACGCCCTAGTGTCAATAGTGATCTCAAATATATAAAAGCAAAGGTGCTTGGAGAAAGTCAAGGACGTGACAGAGAGAAGTGCACTATTCAATAAGTCAATTTTTAGGCATTGAACTTTACAAAGTGCCTTCAAGATTGCTAGAATCCAAGAGATAATGATTGACTTGACAACTCATACTTCTCTCTCTGTTTTGGGAGCAATTACAAATAAAGAACCATGTCTCTGGGATGGGTTTCAGATCAATATCCTACGGCTTGGGAGAGACTTCGGACAATATATGCTATAAGAATTACTTAAGACTTTAAATGTAGATCTTGCTGAATTGAAACCTTTTGGTATCACATTCTTAGCACCTTCTTCTTGACACAAATATGAACTTACTATATTTAGTGGAGAATTGTATAAATGTACTAAACAATGAACCTCCGGTGTTTTATGGATGGTTAATTAACTAAATAATCTAAATTTTAAGGTAGCTTTTAATAAAAAAAAGACTATGAACTTATAAAGGTAAAGTGAAATGAAGTATATCTTCTAGGATAACATGAATATTACACATAATGCTTTTATATTGTATTTGCGATTTTCAAATGCTTGTTCTAGTGGAAAAGCATATATAATAGACATTTTTCAGAAGATTGTATATATATATATATATATGTGAAAGTCTAAGTCGGCACTGTTCTGATGGCATCTACTGGGAAATGAAAGAGAGCCATATTTTGAAAAGGTGGCACTCAGCTGATGGAAATAGCTTTAGTATAATTTCCATAAAAAAGAAACTGTTGGTACTCACTAAGAGTGCTGCATGGTTTTTCCTTATTTTAAAAGCAATTATAAATTGTACGCAATCTTTTTCTTTTTTTTAATTGGTTTAGTTTGTTTTAATTAATTTTAAAATGTTCCACTTAATTGTTTAGTCAACTGCATGTTGCTAGGTAGTAAGTGTATGCGTAGTATATAAAATGTAAGGCTGATGTGAGGACATTAAAAATGTTCCGATTCTCTGCTGATACATGCCAAAAGTTTGTTGATTCCTCTTCTTATACTACAATATTTTTGATGCTATGTTTTGCATTAATTATTAGAACAGTTACATGAAAAGACATTTCTGTTCAGTTTCTAGTAGCTGCTATCCTATGGGATAAAAAAAAAACAACAAAAATCATTCATGAACCCAGTTTGTTGTACCCCGATAAACGATAAACTTATTGATACGGTGTTTACCTGTTGTTCGCATGGAAAATTTTATGAAGTCATGGTTACTTTAGAGGAACCGAGCAATAAAATATGTATACACATAGAGGAGCATTAGATCCTCCTCAGGCTGCATGTACCGATGTCCCTCTGCAGACTGTGCCACCCCTCCCACTCTACTCCCTTAGGACCTAAAGAATGCTTGCACCAAATTTCACGCTAATATGACTCTGGGAAGTTACATTACATAGGGGTGCACTTACTTTTCCAATTGGCATAGAATAATCAAGTTGTGACCCCTTTACTTATTCTATTTAGGACCTAAAGAATGGTCGTGCCAGATTTAACGCTTGTACAACACTGGGAAATTACATTACATAGGGGCGCACTTACTTTTGCAATTAGCATTGAATAATCGAGTTGGGACCCCATTACTTTTCTTATTTAGGCCCTAAAGAATTCTTGTGCCAAATTTCACACTTGTACCACCCCAGGACTTAAAATTACATAGGGGTGGACTTACTTTTTCAACTAGCATTGAATAATCGAGTTGTGTCCCCTTTACTTTTCCTCTTTAGGACCTAAAGAATGCTTGTGCCAAATTTAATGTTTGTACGACACAGGGAAGTTAGAGAATTAGTGGTGAGTCAGTCAGTCAGTGAAGGCTTTCACCTTTGTAAATATATATAGATTTTACAGCAACACTTAAAATGTAGTATAGTCTGTCTATATCCTAGTAATACTGTACAGAGCTGGGTGCGATAACCATTACTTCTGTAGCCATACTCATGCATCGACTGAAAGGTACACTCTGTGCAGTGTACTATGTAATGTCTAGTGCAGAGCATGTCATAGAGAACACCAAAGAGCGAATCCCTCCATAATGCAGACCTCGTCACTAGACAATACTCAGCTTGCCTGCGGTGTTCCCTTGTAGCCCAGATGGCAGAGTGCAGTTTTTGATGCACAGCTAGCGAGCATCCTAAATTCCACAGAATGGTGCAGGAGGATATAACACACAGACATACTAAGCAAATAGAGACTTAGGTATAGCAGAAAGATGATTGTCTGAGGTTTGTGACATAGAATATGCATAGACATTTCTGTATTAGCTGAACATTTGATTTCCTGTCATTTTATCTTGTACGGTTTTAAAGTAACGATTGAACAGTTAAGTAAAAAACTCAAATTTAACTAAGAACGTTGACTCATCATCAAATTCAGTTTTGTCTTGTATGCCACTCTCAAAACTAGCTTAACCTCTGTAATTCTTGTAATATTAGTGGCTTTATCTGTCTTTCCCATGCTCATTTGCAAAGGCTTTATTTTGTTATTACTGAAGTCTGCTAAATTAATTGTCCAAGTGTCTTCATGCTTTCTCCTTTAATAATGAACTCCTCTTGCATTTAATTCTATACACTTGACTAAGTTAAATGTTTTCAAAACATTTATTATCTACTAGGCGATATACCCGTGTGTTGTATAGCGCTATAAGCACAGGGATTGGTTATTGAAAATTGGGCTTTCAAAGTTATGTCCTTGTCCTACATAATAATTGATGTTACTGCTCCATTTTGCAGTGCAGCTTTCATTTTACCATAGAATAGCAGTCCTGGAATATACAAACAAACCAAAAACCTGATTTTGCATTTTATTTATGAGATTTTATGAATAGCAGTCCCGGAATATAGAAAATGGGCCACAAAAATGAGCCAAGCACCCACTCTTATAGCAACCGATTACAGCGCAGCTTTCATGTTACCTCAACAGTATAAGAAATGAAAGCTGAGCTGTTATTGTTTGCAACTAATTTACAGGAGAAGTCGGTGAGTTTTCAATTTTTAATTTCGCCAGTATTCGCTGCCTGGTGCTAAAGAACGCTCAAGCAAAATTTCACCCAAATAGGGCCAGAACTGGGATTTGTAAACGACACAAGCAAAAAAAAACTGATTTTGCATTTTATACATAAGATGTGAATGAATTTATGGAGCAGAAACTGAGAATAAGTAGGCACATATTTTATACATAGATGCAAATAACTAAAATACAGTATAAAGTGTTACTTTCCCATAAATGGAAATCTTTGTTAACTTTTAGTAAGGTTAAGAAACATCTTGTATTATACCTTCATTTGATGGTTTTCCACAATAATGTTTTTTAATGACATAATATCCCCAAAAGGGAGTTATTCAACTTTAGGTTCTGGACTCAAAGAAAAATAAAGTAAACCATTACACATGACAGTTAACATCATTGAAGGAGCATCTCGAGTATGATGCTGTAAATCCCTGAGCAAGTGCCCGTATAGTAGATTGCAATGGTAGAGCAGGGAGTCAGAGGCTCCTTGCTCTATCTTTCTCTGCTACAGAAATCACACAGGAGTTGCTGCAAAAAGTCAAATGCTATAGTCGCCTAGCGCTCGGTCACTTTTCGGTGGCGTTTCCCTTCCTGCATGCTCTGTAAGGGTCCCGGTACAAGCAGCATGATGTAGAGTGCTATACATGGCTTTTATGGTTCTTTGACAGTGTTATACACCAGGACTGTGTTGAACAGACCGAACCAGTAGGACTTTGTTTCAAGTAGAACTTTGCTAAATGCTCAGTTCCAGTTCATGCCAAACAGAACTTTTAGTTAAGTTCAACCCAAAAGCGTTCTACTTGTTCGGTTTGCTCAACAATAATTAGGACAGAAGCCGACATAATGAAGGCCAGGCATATTAGGGAACAATGCAGTCAGGATAATGGCTCCCTTAACTTGTGCGCCTTGCGGAAACATGAGAGCTGTAGCTCCATACTTCCATAATGATATATATATCAAAGAGCTGTGGTGAAACACAACAAAAAATTCCCCAGCGCTCCAGACAGTACACAGTAAATGGAAATGTGGGGTTTACTTCACAGGGGTGCCTCCTCACAAGGCACTACTAATCCAGTAGAGCTTTGAATTATCCTACAAGTGATTTTTCTGGCAGGGCAATCGCCTCTGTTCTTGGAATAGGCCTTAGGCATCCAACTTGGTGTTGTTCAGATCACCGGCTCAGGTCACTCTCAGCGGCATGCCGCGATTTGCCGCAATTCTCGACAGATATCTGTCAGATAGGCTCACCCCAGAGAGCTGACAGCGCCCCCCCATCCTCCCCCGCGGCGGAATATCGCTGCCGATATTCCGCAATGGCCGTGGACAGGAGGCCTTAGAGTACATTTTATTTCAGATGAGATTTCTTTTCCCTCTCCACCATTATTGGTTTGGGCTTAAAAAAAGGAATACATCTGCATCAGCCTGTGTTGTGTGAATAAGGATTTCTCTTTAATTTAGGATTCACTTCTGGTTTTAGCAACAAGTCAATATTGTAAAACTACACCGGAACTGCACAGTGTGAGTCTAAGATTTCTTTAGAACAGCAATGATCAGTGGTCTGATTTGGGAAATGTGTGACTTCTATGACCTGTGAATCCAAGGTTATAAACTTATACATATAAAAATAATTTTTGATCTAATAAAAGCATGATCTAACCACCAATATTTAAAATAGAGTCCTGGCACAGTGATATCACGGGGCAGAACTGTATAATGTGGTTGAGGATTTATGGAGATAAGGAATGGAGCTTTCTATTCTTTGCTGCAATTGGCTTTATTCTGTGCATCTCTTGCCTTTAGTCTGTAAATAACAGGTTTTAAATTTGCAGAGCGAGTATCATGTCAAATCTCCAATTTGAATTTTATATTGATAGCAGCAAGAATTTTCCCATAAGATGAGCCATAGCTTTCCTGATTTATCTAAATCTGCGTCAGCAGCTGTTGCCTCTGGCAAGAATCACAGGAAGCAATCACCAGTGCCCTAAATTGACCATTACACAAACACACATTGCTCCCTGTATGAGGTTTGTCAAAGATTACTCATTTAAAGCGACAGTGATCAGCAATGGCTCAGAAGACTAAATAATTTTGCTACAAAACAAGAAAATCGGTACAGTGTGTCATAGAGATGCCACTGAGACTGAAGTGTGCTGAATTCTAAATTATTCAGTGCTCATCACAGATTACATCAATCAAAGCTGCATCTACTGTAAGCTCTGCTCTCTTTATAAGGGCTTCCCATGGACATGAAGCAATACAGTAAAGGAAATGTAACTGCTGTTCTCTATACCAAGCACTGCAATGGATAATACTATTTGAACTTCTCTTTTCTACAATTCAAAATTTGCTTTTTATAATATTTATTTATAACTTCATTTTCTGTCTTAATATGTTTGTTTATACGATGCCAACATGATCTGTGATACATTGTGCTATAAAGCAGGTGCAAATGTAAAAATGCAAGCAAAAGACATTACAAAATATAAAAGTTTAAAGGGGTTGTCTGCCTCTCCTAGTCTCACCTTTGACACATTGTTTACAGACTACAGCAGCCTGTGTATGAGACATCACAGGCTGCTGTAGCCAATGACGGAGCTTAGCAAGTCAGTGCTGCTGCAGCCTGTAAAGATTACATCATGGGTGAGAGTGGGAGGGACAGCGCTAGACACAACGGGTAGCCAGAAGAGCTAGCAGTTTGTTTGCTGCTTTTACACAGGGGAAGTCTCTTTAGATAAAAATCCCCTCATACACTGGACGACTTTGCTTTTAAATTGGAGAATCATTGCTCAAAGCATAGAGGTGGAGCAGGCCGGGAATTGTTCCGACTCCCCCAGTTCCATTCGCAGTAAACAATTAGTTGTTCATAGATGATTTTATGTTCTATATTGAAAGATCCAATTAGCTGTTTATGGCTGATCAGTCTTTCATTGCATGTGTTCATGCTGTGCAATTATCGTGCAAACCACTCTATCTAATGGAACATTGGCAGAATAAAAGGGGCTTTAGGCCTTAGTCACACGGGCGTTTTTTCACGCGATTTGCGCATTGCATGACGGATGCGCATGCGCAAATCGCGTGACCGGCGCCGAGAAATCGGCCCAAAAATCGCCTGAAAATCTGCTCCTAGCCGCGTTTCATTAGAAACGGGCCGGAGCTGTCCAGCGCATTGCATTCAATGGAGCCGGCAATACAGCGGCTCCATTGAATGCAAGCGCTGCGGGCGAGTGTGGGATGAATTGTCAGGGAGGGGTTAAATATATAACCCCTTCCCTGCAATGCATCCTTAAATGTGAAAAAATAAAAAAAAAGGATGTACTCACCAGCTCCCGGCAGCTGGAGATCCCGGCGGCCGGCCTGCAGTGGGTGTGAAGGAGGTGTGACTCAGACTTGCCCTGATTGGTTCAGCGCTGAGCCAATCAGAAGCAAGTCTCAGTCACACCCATTCATAAATTCATGAATGGGTGTGACTGAGATCAGCCTCTGATTGGCTCAGGCTGAGCCAATCAGGGGCCAGTCTGAGTCACACCCCTTCACAACCACTGCAGGCCGGCCGCCGGGATCTCCAGCTGCCGGGAGCTGGTGAGTACATCCTTTTTTTTTATTTTTTCACATTTAAGGATGCATTGCAGGGAAGGGGTTATATATTTAACCCCTCCCTGACAATTCATCCCGCGCACGCCGGCAGCCCATTGCTTTCAATGGAGTCGGCTGTATTGCCGCTCCATTGAATTTAATGGGCAAACATTGTTCTTCTCTGCCACAGCTGTTACAGCTGTGGCAGAGAAGAATGATTTGTCTTCTGTATGTTCTCAATGGGGTCGGCGCTGCTGCCGCCGGCCCCATTGAGCGCATATAGAGAAGAGAACAGGAATCGCAGATCGCAGATAGGTGCGATCTGCGATTTCTGTTCTCTAATTTATCGGACGAGCGCATAAAAAGCGCTCATGTGTCCGATACCATTGCAAAGCAATGGTTTTAAAAAAATGCGCAAATCGCGGCAATAAACGCCCGTGTGACTAAGCCCTTAGAGTGCATCCCCTTCCTGTCCATATAATTTGTAGTCCAATGTCCTATGCACCTCTGCAAGATTTAAGTTGTACAGATCCATAATACAGAGTCTATTAAAGGGGTTGTCCCGCGAAACAAAGTTGGGGTATACACTTCTGTATGGCCATATTAATGCACTTTGTAATGTACATTGTGCATTAATTATGAGCCATACAGAAGTTATTCACTTACCTGTTCCGTTGCTAGCGTCCTCGTCTCCATGGTGCCGTCTAATTTTCAGCGTCTAATCGCCCGATTAGACGCGCTTGCGCAGTCCGGTCTTCTCCGTGTTGAATGGGGCTGCTCGAGCTGGAGAGCTGCTCCTCGTAGCTCCGCCCCGTCACGTGTGCCGATTCCAGCCAATCAGGAGGCTGGAATCGGCAATGGACCGCACAGAAGACCTGCGGTCCACCGAGGGTGAAGATCCCGGCGGCCATCTTCGCAAGGTCAGTAAGAAGTCACCGGAGCGCGGGGATTCGGGTAAGTACTATCCGTTTTTTTTTTCAACACATGCATCGGGTTTGTCTCGCGCCGAACGGGGGGGCTATTGAAAAAAAAAAAAACCCGTTTCGGCGCGGGACAACCCCTTTAAAGTCTATGAGACATGCTGTACCTGTGCATGGCATGCTCCAATGGATCATTCCACATCACAGAGGTAAACATCACTAGAAGGAATGATTACAGTAGGATACTGTAAGGTGACACACATAGTACCTATGTCTTCTGCCCCTACTGGCTGGCAGCAGAGACCCCAGGGTTTTAGTTCAAGGGATTTCAGAGCACATGTACTAGCAGAGGGAACTGCAACACTGGATTATTACTGAGCTGAGATATCAATATACAAGGCAAATGATCTGTTTAGTTTTCTACGGCTGGAGTGAGAATAGATATAGTAGCTGATATCCGCTTTTCTACACAGAGCCAGTAAACACAGACACGACCTATTACTTAAGTTATAAGCTTTAAGCAGTTCCCTACTAATCGTGTATAGTGTAATTGTTAGTTCAGTCAGGCCGGCATTTACTCTCTATCCCTGTCTGCTGCATGCGAGCTGGAGGACTTTCCTTCCTACATCTACAGTTGTCCACAGGGGCTCTGGCATCAGGATCATCTTTTATTTTAGTCTGAAGGTGTTGTATACGCCTGTCTGTCTATCTATCTATCTTATACATCTGGGTTTATGTGTATAGTTTTTTCAGGACGTCTGACTGGTGTACTTACTGATGTTATTTCCACTATATTATATGTATGTATTGTCTCTGAGCTGTATTATCTGGTCGGTGCCCTCTGTAAACCAGAAATTTAACCCGGGTCAGAAGGGGTAACATCACTCCTTAGGGAGAGCACCAAGAAGGTGAGTGAGGAAACTTATACGGCCATCCATGCTCCTCTGGGTAATATGCAAATAAGGAAGATGGAACAATACCTCTGCAGCACCACCTATTGGCTGGCAGCATTCCTCAAATCAATGCTTGATCCTTTATACAGGTCTTTGGAACACTGATTGGGAATTGAACACCGAGCCAGAATCCATACACCTACAGCTGTTTCGGGGGTTTTATCCTCCATCAGTCTGCAGTAGGATCTGGCTTGTCATTGCTCTAAAGACCTACAACCTCTACAACCTGCTCAATTTATGACTGACTCGTGATTACTGTAAATGGAGGTTGGCAGCCAGAAGAGATCTCTAGCCACTCCGGCTCCATTATCTGGCATTATTGTTATCCTCTCATTGGCTGCAGCAGTCACCTGATTTCCTGTGATATCATCTGTCACAGGAATCTCTGCAGCGCTGAAGACCAGCAGCTGTGGTGCGGTAAGAATCTCTCTGTTTTTTTATTTTACTCCAGGACGTCCTATATCATTGCTCCAGGTAAAGGAAACCTAGCTTGATGCCTTCATAGCTCATACAAGGCTTCGTTATCCATGTTCTGTCATTTTACAAGGTTTCCCCGAATGTGGCTGCGCTGCACACACCAGATGTTTTCCATTTCCAAATAACATTGTCAACAGTGATCTTTAGAAGGTCCCAAAGGGCTACGATGTCCTGTACTGATTGGTTGCTCAGGTGACATGCCACTACCAGATCTCTTTGGAAGTCTGTCAAATCTACATCTGGTGGCAACCTGATGGTTTCTGTACTGGGATCTGCCTGTGCAATACTCTCCTTTATACCTAATGCTCACACATTTGATTTGCATATCTCTTTTTAACTTTCAGCACAGGATTGGTAGGAGTGATGTTTGTCAGGTTATTACTTTCAGTTATTATCCCCTAGGAAAATAGCAGCTCCCTACACTCTTTCCCTGGTGAAATCTTCACATCATGTCAAAGACAATATACACACGATACACGATCAATATGAATATATTAAAAAAAACATTATTGCATCGAACTGATAATGACACAACAATTAGTAGGTATTAGAAATGAGCGAGCACCAAAATGTTCGGGTGCTCGTTGCTCGAGTCGAACTTTCCGCAATGCTCGAGGGTTCGTTTTGAGTAACGAACCCTATTGAAGTCAATGGGTGACTCGAGCATTTTTGTATATAGCCGATGCTCTCTAAGGTTTTCATTGGTGAAAATCTGCAAAACCCAAGAAAGTGAGGGAAACGACACAGAAACGAATAGGGCAGGCGAGGGGCAACATGCTGGGCCGCATTTCAGGTTCCCAGGTTCCACTATTAAGCCACAATAGCGGCAAGAGTGGGCCCCCCCCTAACAATTTTTATTTCGGACAAACCCTCATTAGTAAGCCACACCTTAGCTAAGCACCACACTACCTCCAACTAAGCACAAGCACTGCCTGCGGGACACACCCCTACCTCTTCTCCTGGGTTACATGCTGCCCAACCCCCCCGCACGACCCAGTGTCCACAGCGCACACCAAAGTGTCCCTGCACAGCCTTCAGCTGCCCTTATGCCACACGCTGGCCCCATAGCCACACCACCCTCATGTCTATTTATAAGTGCGTCTGCCATGAGGAGGAACCAGAGGCACACACTGCAGAGGGTTGGCAGGGCCAGGCAGCGACCCTCTTTAAAAGGGGCGGGGCAATAGCCCACAATGCTGTACAGAAGCAATGAGAAATCCAATCCTGTGCCACCTCCGTCAGGAGCTGCAAACGTGGGCATAGCAATGGGGAATCCATGTGCCACACACTATTCATTCTGTCAAGGTGTCGCATAGCTCAATCGACACTGCAAGGGGAAAGCCGTCTGCGCTCTGCCCCCTACCCAAGTCAGTCAGTGTCTTTGTGCCAGACAGGTCAAACACCGCGATGGGAACTAAGTTTGCACCAACAGCATAGGTGAATCCTAGGAAACCCAAGAAATGAACAAAAAATTGATCTGAGCGGCCAAACATGGCAGACTTCCCCCGCGTCCACGGCATAGGCCTCGGCCCACAGATTCAGCAATCCTAGGCAGGAAGCGGACTTTCACTACACACAGGACATAGGCCTCTGCACAAACCCTCAGCAATCGCGGGCCTACAGCGGACTCCAATGCTAGCGTAGCTGTGCACGTCTTATTAGCGCTGTATTGCTCCTGTAGTTTGTCCCAATGCAGTGCCCCGGATAGTAGAGCTAACGTCATATTAAATGCAGGTGGGCTTCTGCCCACACTGCATGCCCCAGTCAGACTGGGGTTTTTTATAAGTAAGTATACACAGGCAGGTACAACTCCCTAATGTGAAGTCCATGTGGTCCCACAGCATGGGTGGGTCCCAGGAAGCCACCGGCGGTACATAAATAAATCCCATTGCATTGCCCAGCACAGCTGAGGTAACGTCAGATTAAGTGCAGGTGGGCTTCGGCCCACACTGCATGCCCCAGTCTGACCGGGGTTTTTAATACATAGACACAGGCAGGGACAAATCCCCTATGTGAAGTCCCTGTGGACCCACAGCATGGGTGGCTCCCTGGAACCCACCGGCAGTACATAAATATATCCCATTGCAGTGCCCTGGACAGCAGAGCTAACGTCAGATTAAATACAGGTGGGCTTCGGCCAAGAATGTTTTCATTGTTGGAGGAGGAGGACGGGGATGTTTTTGAGGCAGTACGTGTCCTGTCCCCGTGTCCGTGGTAATATGCACCTTACCAGTAACCGCGTTGGTGGGATAGTGGTCGCGACTGTGGACCTATTAGCACGGTTTTATTCCGTTGGTTTTCGGAATGTGGCCAGGATTAAGTGGGCCATGGTGGGGGGCTTTCTTATTGTGCCGTTTAAGGTGAAATTCTTGGACTGCCACCAGACGGACCACTGCGAAAGCATTTGCCAAGAATGTTTTTATTGTTGGAGGAGGAGGACAGGGATGTTTTTGAGGCAGTACGTGTCCTGTCCCCATGTCCGTGGTTATATGCACCTTCCCAGTGACCGCGTCGCTGAAAAGTTGTCGCGCCTGGGGAACCTAGTAGCGCGGCCTCGCCACCATCATGTCTTTGGGAAGCCTCCGTTTCCACTACCCTGTAACATTGCAGTAGCAGCAGTATAGGCAGAGCTGAGAATTAGTAACATCTCAGCGGTAAGAGAATGCACAAACCCCTGTAACATTTCATTGGCAGCAGTGATGACAGACCCCAGTAACAGTTCATTTTCATCATTATACACAGACCCCAGTAACATTTCAGGAGTATCTGTATAGACAGACCCCAGTAACTGTTCAGTAGTATAAGCCTAGACAGACCCCAGTAACATTTCAGTTCCAGCAGTATTGACAGACCCCAGTAACATTTCAGTAGTATCAGTTGCGACATGCCCCAGTCACATTTCAGTTCCAGCAGTGCAGACAGACCCCAGTAACAGTAACATAGAAGCAGTATTGGCAAAGCAGCAGATAAACATTTCCCTGGCAGCAGTGTAGGGAGACCAAAGTATTTGTAACATTTCAGTAGTAGCAGTATAGTCAGACCCCAGTAACAGTAACGTAGAAGCAGTATGGGCAGAGCACACTATTAGTTACATTTCTGTTATAGCAGTATAGACCTGCCCCAGTAACATTTCCGTTGAAGCATTATGGGCAGAGCCCAGTATTAGTAAAATTACAGTAGTAACAGTATACATCAACCAAGGTAACATTTCAGGAGCAGAAGTATCGGCAGACCGAAGTAACATTTCTGTTGCTGAAGTATAGTCAGACCCCTGTAGCATTACTGTGGCAGAAGTATAGGTAGGCAGAACAGAGTTACATTTCTGTAGCAAAAGTGTAGGCCCACCCCAGACACAGTGGTGTACCATGTGTGCAGGCGAAGCCCATAAAAATTACTTGGATTACATTTTAGGAGAGGGCCCGAAAAATTGGTGTACCGACAGTACAAATGTACCCCAGAAAAATTGCCCATGCCCAACCCAGAGGGCAGGTGAAACCCATTAATCGCTTAGCGTACTGTGGCTTAATTTTCAGACCATGCAACAGTTTGTGGGCCATGTGCCTCTTCTCTTCTAAGCTGAGTAGTTTCAGCATGGCCTGCTGACGCTTGCCCACCGCTGTGCTGCCGCGCGACACCGACTGCTGGCGATGTGCTGCTGCTGACAAGTCTTGATTGCGAGGTAGAGGTTGCATTGGAGGAGGAGGAAGGTTTGGTGGAGGTGGCATACACTGCCGCAGATACCAGCACCGATCTGGGGCACGCAATTCTGGGGGTGGGTAGTAAATGAGCGGTCCCAGGCTCTGACTCAGTCCCAGCCTCCACTAAATTCACCTAATGTGCCGTCAGGGAGATATAGTGGCCCTGCCCGCCTGTGCTTGTCCACGTGTCTGTTGTTAAGTGGACCTTGCCAGTAACCGAGTTGGTGAGGGCGCGTACGATGTTGCGTGAGACTTAATCATGCAGGGCTGGGACGGCACACTGTGGAAAATAGTGGCGACTGGGGACAGAGTAGCGCGGGGCTGCCGCCGCCATCATGTTTTTGAACGGCTCAGTTTCCACCAGCCTGTAGGGGAGCATCTCCAGGCTGATCAATTTGGCTATGTGGACATTTAAAGCTTGAGCGTGCGGGTGCATGGTGGCGTATTTGCGCTTTTGCTCCAACGATTCTCTTAGCGACAGCTGGACGCTGTGTTGAGAGACATTGCTGGATGTGGCCGAGGACAGCAGAGGTGAGGGTGTGGGTCCAGGCCAGGAGATGGTCGTGCCTGTGTCCTGAGAGGGCGGTTGGATCTCAGTGGCAGGTTGGGGCCCAGGGGGAGAGGCAGTGGCGCAAGCTGGAGGCGGTGAACGGCCTTCGTCCCACCTTGTGGAGTGCTTGGCCATCATATGCCTGCGCATGCTAGTGGTGGTGAGGCTGGTGGTGGTGGCTCCCCGGCTGATCTTGGCACGACAAAGGTTGCACACCACTGTTCCTCGGTCGTCCGGCGTCTCCGTGAAAAACTGCCACACCTTAGAGCACCTTGGCCTCTGCACGGTGGCTTGGCGCGAGGGGGTGCTTTGGGAAACAGCTGGTGGATTATTCGCTCGTGCCCTGCCTCTACCCCTGGCCACCCCACTGCCTCTTCCAACCTGTCCTGCGGCTGCAATTGCCTCCCCCTCTGAAGACCGGTCCTTAGTTGGCTTATCACACCAGGTGGGGTCAGTCACCTCATCGTCCAGCGGCCCTTCCTCCGAATCCTCTGTGCGCTCTTCCCTCGGACTTACTGCCCTTACTACTACCTCACTGATAGACAACTGTGTCTCATCGTCATTGTCCTCCTCACCCACTGAAAGCTCTTGAGACAGTTGCCGGAAGTCCCCAGCCTCATCCCCCGGACCCCGGGAACTTTCCAAAGGTTGGGCATCGGTCACGACAAACTCCTCCGGTAGGAGAGGAGCCATTGTTGCCCAATCTGGGCAGGGGCCCGAGAACAGTTCCTGGGAGTCTGCCTGCTCCTCAGAATGTGTCATTTTCATGGAGTGAGGAGGCTGGGAGGAAGGAGGAGCAGCAGCCAGAGGATTCAGAGTTGCAGCAGTGGACGGCGTAGAAGACTGGGTGGTCGATAGATTGCTGGATGCACTTTCTGCCATCCATGACAGGACCTGCTCACACTGCTCATTTTTTAATAAAGGTCTACGACGTGGACCCAAAAATTGCGATATGAAGCTGGGGACCGCAGAAACTGTCCTCTCTCCTACTCCTGCAGCAGCCGGCTGCGATTCACCTGGACCAGGAACTCGTCCTATGCCCACACCCTCACTCGGGACACCGCGTCCTTGACCGCGACCGCGTCCACGTTCTTTGCCCCTACCCCTACCCCTCAGCATGCTGGATTAAGAATCGAGCAGAGACAGAGCTGTGTAAAAATGTTTGTGAATTATTGCCGCGCAGTTGGTGGCTGCCAGCGGTAATATAACGCTAAATGAAGCCAAAGATAAATTATAAGGAAGGCTGCACTTAGGCCTTGCTGTGAACTATGCAGTTTGGATGTACGTGAAGTCCCACAGGCCACGCAGTGAAATGCACTGGGTCTCCGGTAGCTGTTAAAAAGGAATAATTTTTTAAATCTCCTTATTTTACTCTGCAATGCAGGCTGAGGCTATGCAGTGTGTATTGCACTTTCAATCTATGGGCGTCGGGCAGACTGTGAACTTCTGAGACAGCACACGTATAACACAGAGCGTTGTAGAAAATGTGTGGTTTCTTGGCGTACACTTAGAGGCAGACTGCAGTGAGGCAACGCAAAGTGCGGACAGAAATATGTTTAAATGAAGGCTGCACGCAGGCTCTGCTGTGCAATACAGAGGTACTACAACTCCCAGCAACCACGGAGTTAAATGCACACTCTCACAGGTTGCCCTAAGAAGAACCGTTGGGGTTCTTGTAGACAGGATTCTACACTACCACTGTCCCTGCCTGACCAATACTGCCCCTATACTCAAGTACAGACTGCAGCCTGAGAATGCTACAGCCTGCACGCCCGATATACATAAAAAGAAAAAAAAGTGCAAAAGTGCTCACAGCAGCCACTACAGGTACTACAACTCCCAGCAACCACAGAGTTAAATGCACACGGTCACAGGTTGCCCTAAGAAGAACCGTTGGGGTTCCTGTAGACAGGATTCTACACTACCACTGTCCCTGCCTGACCAATACTGCCCCTATACTCAAGTACAGACTGCAGCCTGAGAACGCTACAGCCTGCACGCCCGATATACATAAAAAAAAAATTTGTGCAAAACTGCTCACAGCAGCCACAACAGTAATGCACTAGGTGAGCTGTGGCCCTAAGAAGGACCGTTGTGGTTTTTGAAGACGCTAACACTGTCCCTTTAGCCGCAGCAGCATCAGTAGCACTTTCCCTGATCTCTCTTAGTGTGTGACTGTGGCGAGCCGCGGGCGGGGCAGATTTAAATACTCGGGGGTCACTTGATCTCGCCAGCCACTCGCTGCAGGGAGGTGGGATAGGGCTGGAACTTCTCAGAAGGAAGTTGTAATGCCTTCCCTGTGTTTCTATTGGCCAGAAAAGGGCACAAATTTCTCAGGGAAGGAAATGTAATGGAGTCGAGTGCCACGTTGTGCTCGTCTCGAGTAACGAGCGTCTCGAACACCCTAATACTTGAATGAGCATCAAGCTCGGACGAGTGCGTTCGCTCATCGGTCTGAGCAAAAACAGGTAACATATTGACCAGATCAGTTACTGCACTCACCCAAGAGGAAGATGCTGGCGTCATACCAGTGCTAGTTCTCTGCCCAGATGTGCTCACAGATTCAGGCACAAATTCTGAAGACTCTGCCTTTGTTATCCTGCTTGAAGGAGAAGAAACTGTTGGGTTAGGTGCCTCAAAAGCTGCAGTCCAATCACTTTCACCAGTATTAGGAAGATCAGATGTGATGTTTGCCAGAAACTGAAGAGGATCACAGGTAACAACTAAGGAATAGGTAACAAATAATTTCTATGCCAGACCTTAATCTTACCATCTGGCCCTTTGATCTTTAATACAGGTATCCCGGGCAATTTATTCAACACTGTAAAGATTTCACTCTGCCATCAGTCTGCTAACTTATGCTTTGTATCTGCTTCTGAGTTTTGTAACAGAACTCAGTCACCTAGTTTCAATTCTCTGTATTTTACGCTAAAATTAAATCTTCTCTTATTTTCCTTATTCAGTTTGGCTGCATTTTCCATCAGCCAGATAATGTCTCTTTCAATCGGGCCACATATTGCTAATTGTTTTGATGGCTAATACCATCAATGGAAACTCCCTTTAGGATGTCAATAGGTAACCTAGGCTCTCTTCCAAATATTAGAAAGCATGGTGAGTATTTTATGCTGTCGTGAATTGTGTTATTATAGGTGTGCACTATGGCTTCAACCTTTTGGCTTCAAGAATATTTGTCAGTGACTTCTATGGTCCCGAGCATATCAAGCAAAGGCCTGTTGAATTTTTTAGGGAAAGCATACTCTTCAGGATGGTAATGGGAGGTCCAGCTTTTGCGAATCTTCAGCAACTAAAGTAACTCCTTCATTAGCTTACTCTCAAAATCCCTGCCTTGATTGGAATGCAACCTGTATGGTTAAAATACTTTTCCCAAAGCGCTCTTGCAATGGAAACTACTCTTTGATCCTAAGTTAGAAAAGCTTGAGCATATTGAGTAAAATGGTCAGTCACCACCAATACATTTCCAAATCCTTTTGAATCCTTGTCAATACAAAGGAAGTCAATGCAGACAAGGTCCATGGGTCTAAACTCTTCAGGTATCCTATGAAGGCTACTTAAGCTGGGAGAGTCTTCTTCTGCAAACATCTGAGACAGCATCTACACAGGTAAGTCATTGTATCTCTTATTTTGAGCCAGTAGAACCAGTCTTGTATTAAACCAAAAGTCATCTTGTGTTGCAAATGACCATTTTGATCATACAGACTTCCGAAGACCATCTTCTGGAAGCAATATGGGATAACCAACTGACGCCTTCCAGGATCATCATAATACAATACAACACAATAGAGAAAACCTTTGTCTATTTCAAACTTTTCCTAATCTTGCAAAAATTGGCTGAACTCAGAAGGTAGGGACATCTTCAACATTTCTTTGCCTTTAGTACTCACTGCCCAGTAAAGATGCCCAATTAGATCAGCCTTTTGACTCCAGATCATCCGCTTAGGGGGTGTAGCGCAATTTCCAAATGATCCCAAGGCTGCAGGATACACACATGTCTGGTACCGCTTCAGGACCGACTCCAATACAGTCTATAAGTCATTGTTCAGAGAAAACTACTTGATCTTCAACTATGGCAGCTGTGGCACATAGGACCTCTACTCCAGAACCAGGTACTTCTTCTCACCCATTGTCTTCCACTACATTAGGCAATCCAGGTGTCGTGGATTTCCTTTTGCGTCCAACGACTTACTCAATTAGGAATATTTACACCCTTCCAGATTAATTCTGAATTAATTATGCGCATAAGAAGATTTCACACTGACACAGGTTCAGCATGTATAAGCTTCCTCAATTCTGCTTTATTGTTGGGAGCGCAGCCTCTTTTAAAGAGTTTAACATATCTGCCCATCTGGGCAGGTCAAAGATTACATAGATACAACGTATTGTTTAATTATTGGATAAGCATCTTGAAATTCTTCCATCCTCCGGTCATCTGCCATTGGCCATCATGTGATAGCAGGATGAGGTGAGTGGGTTGTCTTGGACCCACGTGTGGTTCCTCTGATATGATTGGATATTACAGCTTGAACTATTAATTGCATAAATTTCCCGTGTTATTTGCATACGTTTCCAGTAAAACTGCTTGGGTTATTATTGCGGTAGCTGCTTCAGACTGCGGTTATTTATGTCTGACTTTACTTCTTCTAAAATTACAGAACAGATGGGCAAAATATAGCGTGTCTATGTTAAATATTCTCTTGTCAGCAGAGTTTAGGGAATAGAAGTTTCATTAAAGGAAGTAGATACATTGAATACATGAAAGAAGGCATATCTATATTTGTATCAGTGATGGAAAAATACTGGCATTTGTTGTACAGAATAAAAACAGGTTCACTGTCCACTACAAAGGTCCATAATCCAAAATATAGGTATATTGGGCTTCCATTACAACCCCCCCTTGAAACTATCTGTTTCACTAAACTCACCACACTACGTGTCCCTACTCTGTCCCACCCTAATCCCCCACCATTGACCCTAGATCTGAATTGTGTTGTAGACTGGAGCTACTGCTGCCATGGGGGTATAGGATGGTTCGACATCATCATATTCTGGATCCATGATGACGACGCTTGCACTGACAGTGGGCTTTTTTTTTGTTGGACATCATAGTGAGACAGGTGGACCAGGCAGCCATCAGGGTCAGAATACACTGTATGCAATAACAAACAGAAATTAGGATGACTATAAAGGTGACAAATATAATTAATAACTTCTTCATCAGAATAAACTCTAGTGTAGAATGTTCTGAAAACTCAGTAGAGTGGCGGTCTTTCACAACTGTCGGTTAGGCTGTAAATGCCCCTCTGATACCTAGGTGTGGGTTCATGGCAATCGGGTCTTTGGTACATAAGGATACTTAGCCGGGACAGTGCACACGGCCCTCCTGGAATATTGGTGGGGATATTTGTGTAGGAAATATTACCACAGGACCAGACCCATTCTGCTTTAACTTGATCTCTGGCTTTATATTCATCTGGTACCTTCATAGGTACCCTTACGGCATCTCTGTACATGTGGAGGTCTAGGCTACCACCTGGGAACTCGAGGCATTAGGTTAGGAGAGGTGCGGCTTTTACTATTTCAGGTAAACACTGCATAACTTGTGTAGAACCCGCCTTCTTGACGCTATCTCGATTTATCGACAAAGAGTGCAAAATTAGGACTATCTAATGACTGATCAACATGACTGAACCCCTGTCTCATTAGTAAGTGCATAATCATATCTATCAGAAGGAAAACTACGAGGTGATTATTCCCACTTCCCTTTTCCAGAGGCGGCAAGGTAGCGGGACCAGGGGCGTTGTAACACCGGCATGTTGCGTGGCATGAGCAGAGTGCACTGCAGATAAAATAAAGCAAAATCTTAGCGAAAACCTATCACAGTGTTCTAAATACACAATGTTTTAAAACTTATTTCTTATATATTTTTTCTTCTCCTGTTAGGTATGTTCCTAACTGAGGAAACAGACTAATAAAGGACACTTAGTCCGTTTTCTCCATTGCCTTGTATCTTACAGACACTCCCCTTTTTAGCTAAAATCGTACCTAAGGTCATAGTCGAGGTAGGTCCTATTGGTCGACTAGTCCCTATAAGGCATCTCTAGTATAATTTATAAACCGCTGCTAATTATAATAAACATAATTAATCCAGTCAACATTTTATTTACCATAATGATCAGAAAAATGGACTCGAATCTAGCTTCAACGTGGTCTCTAATTTTTAAAAACTCGTCGGGTACCCCCCTTGGCTGTCCTATGATGTCAATGTACACGTGTAGATCAAAACTACCACCAGGAGTCTCTCTTCTCACTCTAGTGTACTGTTACAATACTAGTAGTATGCACAGGTACGCACGGCGTGGGACTCCCTGATCTTCACCCACACCAATGTCCCTCCTGGAGATAGCCCTGAAGGTGGACAGGTCCAGGCCGCCAACCCTGACCCTACACTACCCAGTGACAAGACTGGAAAGAACCGTCGTACCTATGCAGAAAACAAGGATGGACCAACATGACCGGATAACTACAGAACACAGCAGAGTTGGATCGAGATAAAGTAACTATTGGGGGTAACCTCATTATCCTCAATGCTGTCTGACAGGATGTGGAGGAGCATAAGGGCGTTACTAAGGCACACTCCCCTGTCCAATTACCTTCCAGACATGATGTCACATTATTTCACCTATGAAGTGTGTACCTTCGTTTACCTCATTCACTTCCGGTACCCTGTATCTGCAGATTACCTCATTCATGAGTTTCTGTGTGGTTACCTGCTCATTAACCTTAGTATCAGGGTGGGCCTCCAACCTGAAAAAGACTCTAGCAACAACAAGCACATATTCATACTCCCCAACAGGTGTGAGCTGAATGTGGTCAAATTGGCAATCTCTGAAATGGGTAGAGTGGTCCAGGCAAGTGTTGTATGGCCACCTTACTTCTGTCCTGACTTGCATATGGCAAAGATCATGCAAACTGGACAAATGATGCAGCAGCTACAGAGAACCTAGGTGCCACCCATTCTCGTTCAGTGTTGACATCATTGCTGCTTTTGATTCTGTGTACCAGTTGGGCCATCATGGGGGACAGGGACCTCTGTAGGCCAGTTCTGTTGACTGTTCGCCATACGCCGTCCTGTTCTGTTGCTCCCGTCTTTTAGCCCATTTTGCTTTCCTTCCTCGTTAGCTTGCAACTGTAAAGTCCTTAGCATATCAATGTCCAAAGTTTTGTCAATGTCCAAAGTTTTGTAAATGTCCAAAGTTTTTATCAATGTCCAAAGGTTTTATCAATGTCCAAAGTTTTTGCCACTCACTCATGCTGTCAGTATCTTTCCTGCTTTCTTCCACGGCTTGAGGGCCACTGCCTTTGCTGTGCTGTCGGTGAGGATGTCATCTCTCGCTTCTCCATTGTAGGAATCGGTGTGAGCTCTCTATTGCCAGGTAGTAGTAGTAGGGCCTCCATGAGACTCTGTATCGCTGCACCATTCTTAATTGGCTGTCCTACTGAGATAACAAGCTGTCTGGCCTTCCATATTGGGCCGTAATCATGAGCTATGCCAAATGCATTCCAGGAGTCAGTGTAAGGGGTTGCCATCTTACCTTCTACCACTCTACATGCCTCAGTGAGGGCCTTCGGTTCCGCTTCTTGCACTGAGACATGCGGAGGCAGAGCTTCTGCGTTTAGGACATCTTGTTGTGTGACCTCTGCATATCTGGTTCGGAGTCATCAATCCTCACCCTGGTACCATCTACAAAAGAAAACTCAAAATATGCATTATTAACAGTGGGTTCTAATAACAGTTTTTTTAAATTAGAATCTTGTTGCAAAGAATTTAAAAAAATAGCTGATCTGCCATACTCAGATCACCTATGCCTCCCCTCCCCCGTTTGAACCGGAATACCCGATTAAAAGAAGAGTAGCCAGGTTCAAGGTAGTACAACATCGGAAAGAAATATTGGGGGAGGCATGGAAAGAGCACATTGTAGCCGGATCTAATAGGCCAGAGATAAGTGCCAATACCAACTTAGAAGATTTGTCAACCACTGCCTGTACTGCTGCCACCGCACAAACACAAAAGGGAGCTCCTCGAGTCACTGGATCCAACCTCATGGAGTAGTATCTCAGTGGCTGTGGTTGTCCTCCGTGCTTTTGTGTCAATACTGTCGTATTGGCGGCAGTATGAAACAAGGCCCAGAAAGGTGCGGAATTTGGCAACGGATGTAAGTACAGGTATGGCCTGGACAGCAGCCTTTTGTTCCTCTGTCAGATGTCTATTTCCCTGGCTAAACAATGATCCAGGAGAACAACCTTTCTTGCAGAACTGGAGTTTGTCTTTGGAGGCCTCCAGGCCTTACAGCCATCTTCTGCAAGGGAAATTAACAGTGAAATTGTGGCCGGTCAGCAGTTTTTCCAAAGCATCAGCACACAGCACCTAACGTGTGGCTGACCCTTCACCCCCTTTTTTTTTCACTAAGGGGATACTGTTTGACCCAGGAGTGGGTATCCGGGTCTCATATATATTATCATGGTGGGTACATTCAGATGTATTATGATGGATCCGTTTGTAAAATATCAGTGCCAATAACAGAGACATGCCTTCCATCCAGGCAGCCATATTTAAAATGTGATATTCTTTAAGAGAATTCATTATTAATCTAATGTGATCCTGCCTGCAATGTCTCATCAAATTTGAGACAGGAGAAAAAAACAAAACGTTTCCTGGCTATCTATAATTCTCACCCCCTCCTTGGACAAGAGACCATTACGTATTCTTGCATCATCTAGCTCCACCCCTCTGAATTTGGCTGATCCCTTGTTTCCTCATTTTCTCATTCAACGTTTGCAGTCCTCGGATACACATCACAACCAAATAAAGTCTTATGCCTCACACAATTTACGGGTCAACCTGCCCCGTCCCTCCTGTGGATACTGGGCCTTATCGTTACCTGCTTGTTTCCCATTCTTTGGCTTCTCTGCATAACGTTACTTCCTTTACACCTTACTCCCTGTAATTTATTTTAACTTCTATTAAATTTACCTATTTAAACTAGTTTAAACTATTTAAATTTAACTTCCCTGGGACTGCAGTACCGATGACTTCCTCTTTTTAAAATCTCTCCCTCCCGTGACAGCCCCTCCCTTCTCTAACACAGAATGGAAGAGACAGGATTATAAGGTAGAACGTGGCTAATTTACTTTTACAATAGTTTTTGT
The DNA here is from genome assembly GCF_035609145.1 of Eleutherodactylus coqui. Taxonomy (NCBI): domain Eukaryota; kingdom Metazoa; phylum Chordata; class Amphibia; order Anura; family Eleutherodactylidae; genus Eleutherodactylus; species Eleutherodactylus coqui. Next base: position 142,749,959 of record NC_089839.1, read on the forward strand.
CCCAGATTTGTTCCTGGTCGTCCCTCCGGTGACCGGGCAGATGCAGTCTTAGATGCCAGGCATCTCCATCTGATTGGTAACGTACTGCAATTCACATATTGTGTGCCAAAGGTTGCTAAGTGAGATATTATTCTATCTCCTTATTTACTGAACTGTTATACAACTTAACTGTTATATTGAACGCTGGTGTCCTTTGCATGCGTGGTATCAACGCCATTCCAGCCCGCCTTCTCTTCCTCTGACTGACATTCAGGGAAATTCTAATGTCTAATGTATAACTACTATGTTGTAACATTATGGTCACAGCTGTGACCACCTAACATTGTTGGGGATTTGGCAAACATAGATGTATTTTCTTGTGGGCACAGCGTACTATGCAGTTTGTTAAGTTTATAACGCACCATTTTCTGCATTTTTTAACCCTTATATTCTTAAAAGCCCCCACAGGATGTGAGTGGCATATAACTCCTTACATTTGTATGAAGGACATACAACAAAGATTAGATTACATAACAAGACATACGAACAGTAGTTGTTATTTGTCACAGCACATGAATTTACTTTCTCTTCTATCATTTCTTACATTCAGTGTTACAGCACTTCCTCTTTGAAAATGAAGTAAGCAGCCTTATTTTCTCACTAAACAAACTCAGTTAACCCTTTGTATACATTCACTTATGGGCACGATGTATCACAGCCTATACTTTTAACAATTCAACAGCAACACAGTTTAGCAGTCTGCCTTTACTAGAAGGGATCCAATCATGCACATCTAACCTATAAAGTCCAAACCCACAGCGAGCCGCTGTGTACGGTGCATTAATCTTGGCTATAACCCAGCCAATGCGCTCTCATTGCCGAAATCCCTTTTTACAGTTTGAGTAGGACTGCTACTAATTCTATATGATAGACAATCAGACTATTCCTATATAAACAACTCAGCAGGATTAGCTCTACAAAACAGACAAGCACACTATCTTTATATAATGGACAGATAGGACATTTTGAGCACACAGAAAGATTGCTTGATCAATCAATGATAACTTGACTCTCCACATCCTCCACACCTTTCTGGATGGTGTAAGAATTGACCTTGGTACAATGTTTGCTGCCTCTCAATCTCAATCATGGCAGCCAGATTCATGATTATAGGATCCTCCTCAGACGACGGACACAGTATGTCCCGCCCTAGAGTCTCTAGCATTTCTGCTGCTACACAGTTTAATAATCTACCCTCAGACAGAGGGATCCACTCATGAACGTTCAAACGATAAACAAATATTTGTGGACACACATAAATAGACAGAGCACCAGTACAGCTGGCTTAGTCTCACTGCCCCTTGGGATACTCAAGACTGAATTACCTCAGCCTGGATGTCTGACAGCGTCTCTCACCCCGGAGCCTCTATGCAAGCCCCCCACAGGGGCAGAGTCCCTGCTCAGACATCTGTCAGCCTCTCCCGGTCTCCTGAGTCGGAAACGCACCAGAGAGTCAGTGATACCTTGACTCTCCACAATTCCCAGGATTAGAGTCCCTGCACAGACCACCTGTTAGCCTCTCCCTCCCGAGTCCCTACACAGGCCACACCCTTGGGCAATATATTGACTTCACCAATTAATCACCAGTACTCTCAAGACAACAGGCATGTAAACATTCCTTTTTTATCTTATGACAGGTTTTATTGAGTGGTCGAGACTTAAAATTACCTGTCGTGCGGATCCAGAGCGACCGGCCTTGACACGGCACATAGGCAAGCCTGGAGTCAGCCACACAGGTATAGATAATTCATTTATCTTACCGTGTTCTGATGATTTGTTGGGCCCGCCAAGTCCAAGGTTACCTATGTCCACGCCTTGCGTCCGATCTTTTTGGAGCCTATCGACTACTCCTCGTACGGGCCACCAACTGTCGTGGATTTCCTTTTGCGTCCAACGACTTACTCAATTAGGAATATTTACACCCTTCCAGATTAATTCTGAATTGATCATGCGCATAAGAACATTTCACACTGACATAGGTTCAGCATGTATAAGCTTCCTCAATTCTGCTTTATTGTTGGGCGTGCAGCCTCTTTTAAAGAGTTTAACATATCTGCCCATCTGGGCAGGTCAAAGATTACATAGATACAACGTATTGTTTAATTATTGGATAAGCATCTTGAAATTCTTCCATCCTCCGGTCATCTGCCATTGGCCATCATGTGGTAGCAGGACGAGGTGAGTGGGTTGTCTTGGACCCACGTGTGGTTCCTTTGATATGATTGGATATTACAGCTTGAACTATTAATTGCATACATTTCCCGTGTTATTTGCATACGTTTCCAGTAAAACTGCTTGGGTTATTATTGCGGTAGCTGCTTCAGACTGCGGTTATTTATGTCTGACTTTACTTCTTCTAAAATTACAAAACAGATGGGCAAAATATAGCGTGTCTATGTTAAATATTCTCTTGTCAGCAGAGTTTAGGGAATAGAAGTTTCATTAAAGGAAGAAGATACATTGAATACATGAAAGAAGGCATATCTATATTTGTATCAGTGATGGAAAAATACTGGCATTTGTTGTACAGAATAAAAACAGGTTCACTGTCCACTACAAAGGTCCACAATCCAAAATATAGGTATATTGGGCTTCCATTACACAGGTTGTCTCGATAGAGCATCTGCCCCTATGTTCTTCAGCCCCAGTTTGTTCTTTAGTGTAAATTGGTAGTTATATAATGCTGCCAACCAGCGATGGATGTCCTATAGCATTAAATTTCTCTGTCATTCAGATGTACATCAGTGGATTGGTATCTATTCCTACTTCAAATGCAGCTTATCAACAATGGCCCACTAAAGTGCTAAAAACTCTAAACTTGTGAGTTGGATAATTTTGCTCACTGGGAACAAGGCTTCAGCTGATGAAAGCTGGGAGTTGTAACCCAGCTGGATATTCCTGATGCAACACACCACCTGATCCTTTGAAACTGACATCCATATGAAGCACATATGGTTTCTGTGCATTAGAATATGCTAGGATATGGGCCTATTCAAAAGCAGAAGTCTACCTATCCCCAAGAAGGGTTTAGGATAATTTACTCTCTTTTCCTTGCTCACCTACAACCATTTTTCAACAGGTCAAGGGGGGGCTAAATATATTTTTCAGTACCCTTTTAAAAATTGGCAGTAATGTCCACATAACCACAGAAAAGAGCGCAATTTCATAGTGTTTTGTAGTCAAGGCCAGTTCACGACTGCTTCAATTTTATCGGAGTCAGTAGCTACTCTTTCAGCAGAAACATTATGGCCTACATATGTGACCAAAGACCTGCAGAATTTGCATTTGTCTGCTGACAACTTAAATGGGCTTTGTCATTAAAAAAAAAAATTCTATACTCGCCTATTCCTCCCCATCAGTCTCCTTAGCACATCTTCTCTTATCAAAGCTTCTGCAGTTCCCCATGGTCACCTCACTTCACACCGGCCGACTTGTTATGAAGGCTGCATTCCTCACATTCCTTCAGGCAGGGTCAGTGAAAGTCAGGTCCCTGTGCTGCAGCGGTCACTGCCTAAAAAAGGAATTCTAATTAGAGATGAGCGAGCGTACTCGGCCACACCCCTTTTTCGCCCGAGTACCGCGATTTTCGAGTACTTCCGTACTCGGGCGAAAAGATTCGGGGGGCGCCGTGGGTGAGTAGGGGGTTGCAGCGGGGAGTGGGGGGGAGAGGGAGAGAGAGAGAGAGGGCTCCCCCTGTTCCCCGCTGCTACCCCCCGCGCCGCCACGCCTCCCCCGCCCCCTGGCGCCCCCGAATCTTTTCACCCGAGTACTGAATTACTCGAAAATAGCGGTACTCGATCGAGGATTTACTCGAAATGAGTACGCTCGCTCATCTCTAATTCTAATCTATTTCAAAGACAGCTTGCATTAGCAATCTCTGCAGTAGATAAGAACTCCCCCTGCTGGCCTGTGAGCTGTGACATAACATACATTGGCTGGCAAGAAGAAGACTGCCAGTCAATGTACATAACCTCACAGAAAGGAGAAGAATCAGGCAGCTGGAGGTGAATTGACCTCCCTGGACTGCAGGAGACAGGAGAAGATGGGTAAGGTGAAGATCTGTTAAGTAGACTGACAGGGGAAGAATAGGTAAGTATAGAATTTTTCTTTTTTAATGACAGAACCCCTTTAAGTCCTCTTCTTTAAAGCACTGTATCATACAATCATATAATGATAGAGTTAGAAGGGGTCTTCAGGGTCATTGGGTCCAACCCCCTGCTCAATGCTGGGTCCATTAAATTATCCTAGACATATGTCTGTCCAACCTCTATTAGAAGACCTCCATTGAAGGAGAACTCACCACCTCCCTTGGCAACCTGTTCCACTCATTGATCACCATCACTGTCAAATGGTTTTGTCTAATATGTAATCCATGTCTCCTCCGTTTCAGTTTCATCCCATTGCTTCTAATCTTTCCTTGTACAAATGATAAGTATGAATGTCTGGATGGTGATTCCTGAGAGAAAGAACTGAAGGATTCGGGTGGAGTTATCCACAGTCATAAATGTGAAAAATTACAGTACTCTCATAAACCATTATTTATGTTCTTCCAATGTAGTCCCAAACACAATAATGTCGGCAAGGTATATAATTTACGGGACACTAGATCACCCAACACGCCTTCCATCAATCTCTGGAACGTTGCTGGCATGTCTCTTATGCATTATAGCATATGATTGAATTGATAAAAGCCCAATGGACATACAATATGATCTTCAGGTGCCATTGGAGCTTGAATCATAGATTCAAGACAGTGAATTTCAATTCTGGCCAGTGTATATTGATCAGGTATTGTTTTTCAATTCAGAGTTCTATAATTTGCGCAGATGTCAGTGTTGGAAGAAGCAAAGACCACCAGCCTTGAAGCAATAATCCTTTGCCATCAACTTCATTGGACTGGCCGCATTGTACGAATGCCCGATTACCATCTCCCAAAGAAATGACTATACTCAACTCAAGAATGAAAAACGGAATGATGGTCGACAGCAAAAGAAATTTAAAGATGGACGTAAAGCTAACCTTAAAAACTGGCATACACATCGAGAACTGGGAAGCCCTGGTCCTAAAGCGCTCAATATAGGGGTCAGCTGTTACCAACAGTACTGGGAATTTCAGAGAGGCACGAATGGAGGGTGAAAGGGAGAAACGTATCAAGAGGAAAGCACGTCAAGCCAACCCTTGTCAGGACCGTCATCCACTTGGAAACCGATGTCCCCACTATGAAAGAAACTGTGGATTAAGAATAGGCCCTTATAGTCATCTACAGACCCACAGCAAAGCCCCCATACTTGGAAGACAATCATGCTCAGCCACGAGTGATAGCCTATGAGATGTTGATGATACCAAGAACCACTGTTCAGATTACATGACATCAGTAATTATACAGAAATACCAACTAAGGTTATAACAATAACTTTATAAGCATATAAATGGCAGCAGTAAATGAAAGTAGCATCAGCAAGATGTTAGTAACATCAACATCAGCTGATTTTATTAACATCAGCATGATGGAAGTACCATCAACATGATGATTTAGAAGTCCTGAAGAAACTATACACATATATGCAGGTATATAGAGAGAGAGAGGGTCCTGTGCACAATACCTCCAGACCAAAATGGAAGATGCAGGATTCCTCTAGGAGACGGCCAGTAGTATATCAGATGATGACGGGGAATTCCTCCAACTTGCACTCACATGGGGATGTTGGCGGTAAGAGTAGATGCCGGCCTGATTACACCAACACTTAATCCCTAACAACCAACTAATCTAGCATTGCAACTGCACTGCTAATTCCCAATTAGCTATCGGATGCCTACCTACCCCTATCCTCTACTACACACTGATCCCTAACTTAACTACTATTACTATGACACTGAATATACTATATACCATCAGTAAGGAGCCACTTAGAGTTTCTGTGTCATACATAGAAGGTATCACAAGACCTGATATATATGTATAAATATATATAAAAAACAAAGCAAAGTTTACTGTCCCTGTGTAGCTGAGGAGAGGCAAGTATGTGTGTATATATATATATATCCTCGTCCCAGCTGTAAAAAACTAACTATATGTTGTCCTAAATATGTAGTTTTGATTCTGATATGCATTGTGAACTGTGAGACCTTATACAGACATCTCAAAGAGTAAGAGAAATGGGAGACCCTTAGAGCTAAATTTCAAGTGTCATTGTACTTATTTCAATTGAAAAGGTTAGTTTTTCATTTTTTTAAAAATTACAAAGATTTCTAACATTCCATTTTCACTTTGTCATTATGGGGTATTGAGTGAAGAATGATGGGGAAAAACTTGATTACTTTTTTAATTTGCACAAGGCTACAACATAATAAAATGTAAAAAAAATAAGAGGGTCTGAAGACATTCCTGATCTACTGTATATATATGCGTGTGTGTTTATATATGATGGTTGAGTGGCAACCGGGTCAGACGTAGAAGGGGGTAAGCAGCGAGGGAAATTGATATGGTAGTCACAGTGATTCTGCTGCTCCTCATTGCAAGGTGGCAAAACACGGCCTGGTGTGGCTGCGCACTGTGGTAAAATCAGGCAGTTCTCATAACCTGCTACCTATGGAGTTAAGGGTATTAGTGTACCTTGACGCCACCAGGAAGCTAGGGGTTTGACAGGAGGAATGCCCCTGTCACACCCCTAGCTCCTGATAGGCTCAAGGCACAAAGGTCCTAGCAGCACAGTGTGGGATGATTTGTCCCACCGCTGCAGCCTTAGCCTGAGGCTTACAATACTTCGTAGTCTTACATTATAAGCTGTAAATGCTCCCATGTTACTGATGTAACATGGGAGCATTGACATGTGACAATGTGGGCCAAAGAACGATAGTAACCCTCAGGCTAAGGCTGCAGCGATGGGACAAATTTATTGGAGATGCTCTGTGTCGGCCGGCGTTTCTTGACTGCTCACTACGCGGCCGCCCAATCAGCTCTCCATTCTGTCCGCCGCCGTCTCCCTTATGGCCGCCGGCTGTGAGGTCCGTTCTGGCGGGCACATCACTGCACTGTGACGCCCTCACCTCTCTTGTTTGGTCCTCCGTTGTCTCCTGCCCGGCTGCCGGCTGTCAGGTCCCTTTCGCCAACCGCATCACTGCAGTGTGACGCCCGCTGCCGGTAAGACTGTGTCGCGTACTTTTGCCCACTGTGAGGGAGGTGAAGACTACTGTGCCGCCGCCGGGTAAGCCACTTGCTCCAGGGGCTTTGCACCTGCAGCGCTGTCGGACAATATATGCTGTTTGGCATTACGTTTAGTTGGCTTGCAGGACCTGCAGGCCAACACCATGTCCAGCCAATCAGGTACAGAGGGTGTCACCCCCCCTGTTAATCTTGGTGGCGTCAAGATACACTAATACCAGAGTCAGATAGGGGAAGCTATTGTTTTTCGTGGCACCAGCTCATGTACGGGTAGGAACCCAGCCGAACAAAATAATAAATACAAAAATTTGGAGAACTAAACAAAAATGGGAGTAGTAGCCCTGGCCTCTGGAGCGCGTAATGTGGTACCTCAGTGCAGACGGTGTAGATGGTAGAAAGGACTCTAAGAAGCAGACTTTTGCTGGTAAAACACTTTAACCCTTTATTGACAGGTAGAGAGAGTTCTTGTCTTGGTAGCAGTTACACATTTAATTTACATTTACTTGAAGTGGTTTAAAGCAGCTTGACATTAGTAAAACAATTTGAGTAGACTTGGGAGGTGAGGGTTAACTTCCTACATTCTTGACCTCCTGGCCTGAAACTCCAGCTTTACTTCTCTGGCTGGGTTTCAAAAAGCTGACTGTTTCTGGTTTGCTTGTCTATACTAGCTTCTTGCTGCAGTTTTTTTCCTGAACAAACTCCCTTTCTTCTCTCTCTCTCTCTTGTTCTTGGTTACTCACACCTTGATGTTCCAGCTTCCCTCCACACTGTCTTTCTCTGAGGACTTTGTAAAGGTGGTCTCCTTGTTCCTCCCTGGTCTTTATCTCAGGCCTCCCTGGACTAGACTCCCTAACCCTGCCTACTCTCAACCTTTTATACCTTCATACTCGATTAATCCTGAGCTAGGTGAAAGCTAACTATCCAATGCCTGTACTAGCTAGGGGTGATTTGCAGGTATAAGAGCAGGTTAGTGTACATTTGCCATGGTTGGTTTGCTTGTATGAACACACAATTTTAACACATTATTGACCATTTACAGGCATGTACACATAATTAACATAAAGTGGCTGTAACAGTGCTGTGGGACCCCCAACTCTGGGGTACTACAGTTGTGCTTAGTGTCTGTATGTTTGTATATCTGCCAACACCTATCCAATGTGCATAAGAGTGCATTCACATGGGCAAACGCAAAATCGGGCTGAGAAATATGAAGCGATGTAACATTTTTTAGGTTTCAATATAATCTCTACAGTGAAAAAACCTAATTATATACTTCCCGTAACATCACACCTTCGCTACTACAAAACACCAGTGATTGCCTGTCGCTGTGTCTAACTCTATGTCCTCTCTCCATCTAAAACTGAATCTCTCAAAAACTGAACTTCTTGTATTTTGGCCATCTACTAATCGACCTAAAAATGATATCTCCGTCACAGTCTGTGGTACCACCTTAACTCCTTACTGCACGCCCCTTGTCTTGGGGTCATATTTTTATCTGAGGTTTCCTTCACTCCTCATATTCAATCACTTGCTCCCTCATGTCAACTGCATCTCAAAAACAACTCCTTATTTCACTCTTTTCTTACATTGGAAACAATAAAAAGTCTTATCTTCACGTGATCCACTCTCGGCTTGATTGCCGCAACCTGCTTGCTTAGTCTTCGCCTTACTAATTAACTAGCTTAATTATAAGATTCTGACCCGATGGTATAGGACCCCGGTGGGACTAGCCAGAAAATACCCCCAGTATACGACTTTTATTGTAGCCATTGGATTGTATGTAGCCGGTATTGGTGCTCACGTACTCAAGAGTGGGCAGATCCCTCTGTTATATCTTCCAAGTTGCTTCAGATTCAACTTTACAACTTCTCTGCCAGCCCTCCTATAAAACAGCATATAAAAAGTACAATCAGTGGTGGTATGAACTCGATTGTTACAGGCCCAGGTTAGATTGGGTAAATCTTCAGAATACTACATCTTCTTGTCACTCTCTAGTGTACAGTGCATCTGCTGTAGAGTTTGGTTGAAACACTTGCAAGATCCATTACCCTGAGGATGGTACAGGGTGGTTCTGGTTCTCTTGATTCCATACAAGTTGTGTAATTCTTCCATGACCTTTCCCTGGAAATAAGCCCCCTGGTCTGAGTGTATCCGCTCTGGGCATCCATATACTTGGATGAAATCTTGACAGATCATGTAGCATATTCAGCTGTTTGGTCTTGGGTTGGAGTGACTGCTGCAAACCTTAAAAAAATGATCTTTCATTACTTAAACAGTATTGGTGAACTGCCTAACCAATGAGTATATATTCTATGATTAAGAATTATAGGGGTTCTTTAGTCTGTTTCAGGCTCAAACTGGCCCACAGGGAAACAGATGAATCCACCGGTGGGCCCTGAGCCAAGGTGAACCCCCATTCCCCATTCCTGCATGTGCTGTGCACAGAATCTGTACCTATTCCTGCCCACAGCATTCTCCAGATACTTTAGCGGAACAGAACTATTCATAAATGCAGCCCCCTTTCTAATAAAGTATATGGCGGCAGTGGCGTAGCTATAGGGGTTGTAATTGTGACCTGGATCCTAAACCAGGGGGGCACTGAGACGCCCCCTCACCATATCTCTGCTGCTTCCCAAGCGTACCGGCGCTTTAGAAGGTGCCTAAATATACTGCCCCTCCAGACCCCCTCCTCTCGCCCCCTGCACTTCCATTGAGTAGAATATAGTGTCAGCTCTTCTCTAATTCTATGTTGCCGCTGGCTGCCTGTTGGGCTATGTAACATCTGCCCAGAATAGTCTGGCTACTCCCACTGATGCCAATGAGCAAGAGAAGGGAGGAACCACGCTACACTGTAAAGGAAGTTGCATAGCCCGATAGCATAAAAGAACTGATGCTAAATTCCACTCAACAAAGGTGCAGGGCTGCTGAGAGGTGAGTGGAGGGAGGCTGGAGGGACAATATATTGGTAGTGGGGGAAGTGCAATGACCCAAACTTGGAAGGTATTTAGCGGGGGCTAAAATAGGGTGATAGTCATGGCGGCCCTGCCACTCCTCTTGGCAGAGTGGAAAAATGCCAGTCTATGGTCACGCTACAGCCAGTGGTAAAAAAAATGACTACTAAAAACAAAGTAAAAATAGGTAGTTGTTACAACCTGCTACCCGCGGAGTCAGATAGGGTAAGTTTTTTATTTTGTAGTGATGCCAGTCTGTATATGGGTAGGGACCCGTTCCAGGTGTAAACTAAAAATACAAAAAAGTGGACAACTAAACAAAAATGGGGGTAGTAGTCTTGACTCTTGTAATGCAGTGTGGTACCTCGGTGCAGATGGTGTAGGTAGTGGGAAGCACTCCAGGCAGTAGACTTTCAGATTGTGAAAACAATTTAACTCTTTATTGCAGGGAGAGAGGGTACTTAACTTCTCAATTACATTGCATTCAATTGAGGCAGGTGATGCACTGAAATGACACTTGCAGACATTGATGATCTTAGCACACACTTGTATTACTCTTGTCTTGAACCTTGTTCCTCTCAGGGAAATGACATTAACTTCCAGCTTTCTCCTCCCTGGCTTTGACTGTTACATTAAAGATGACTTGCTGACTTGATCTCCTTTCCTTCCTCCTATTTCATGTCCTTTCTTCCTCTCTCTCCACTGCTAAGACTCCAACACCACTTTGCTTTAGGTACTCACACTTAGATGTTCCCTTTAAAAGACTTTGCTACAAACTCCTGGCATCATGGCACCCAGGATGTGAGCACTAATGCCAGGGTTTCAGAAGGTGATGCTGTAGCCTCTGATTGCCTGCAGCTATCACCTCACTTCGGTTGGCGGAGGACTGAGCTGCGGAATCAGTTAGCAGTGCCTGAGGGAACCAAGGACAGGGAAGCATGTGTTGCTTTTTATTCTAATACATGCCAAGACTTAAAAACTTTATATTAACAACACAATACTCTAAAAACTTATTTTCATAGTCACATTGCAAAAGCCATAGCTCGTGGACATAGCCATATGAGTACATGGTGAGAGTGAAAGAAAAAGGAAAATGATGACTTAAGGCGCAATGACTCCAAAAAATGGGGTTGATGGTACAATATGACTTTTTTAATTAAATGAAGAGTGTAATCAGCAGAAAACATATTGCAGGTTGCTTGTGTAGCTCCTGGTGTCTGAAAGGTAGGTATCTACATTTCAGACACAAGTAGCTACACCTGCAACCTGGTCCTTTTCCTATAGCTTTCTTAGTGACCGTGCTGGTATGGCAACATAAACACTCACCATAGGCATCTGGCATGTTATGCCCCAGCATTTACTGAAAAAGAGGTCTATCTTCAAAATGCATTTTCATATGGCAAAGACTCCATTTGGGATGCAATGGTTCCAGTGAGCATTCAGGTTTTTAGTTTGTTTTCCCATTTGCTGGTTACAACAAGATTCTAGTGTTGGTTGAAACATGGTGCCATCTTGGTTGGGGCAACGTCTTTTCACTTGGGTGACGCAAACAATAACTGACAGTCCGGAAGTGACGCCATTGACTTAGATCATATCATCCACGGGTTATTTTTAAAAATGTGTTAATTTGTTAAGCCTCTCTCTTTGCCCAGCACTTTTCTGGGACTAAAAAACTCATATGTGTATTACTACTGTGGGTGAGACAGATGTTATTGTGCACTAATTGTTAGGCTGGACAGAGGGCACAGTGGAAATATTAAGGTTTTTTTGGAGGGGGAAGGACACAGGGAGGGTTCTATTAAGCTATAGATTCATGGGATCTCTATTTATAGGGGCATAGCTGAGGAAGCAGAAAGCGCTGACCAACTGCCCAGGTTGGTACAACAGTGCAGGTCCTATTGAATTCAATGTGAACTGCGCCTACAATATGGACCTGGGCCGCTGCACTGTGGTCATTGCTTTCTACTTCCTGACTACAGCCCCAGGATTTAGCTGATTGGCAGTGACCTGAGTGGCAGGTTCCCGACAGTCATTTATTGATGACCTGTCGTCATCAATAGCTAAAATTTTAAAAGTCCTAGAATACTCCTTTAAAGGGGCATAGGGAAGCTTTATTACGTTAAAGTGGCACAGGGGGGCTCTATTTATAGTGGCACAGGGGGAGGGACATTACGTCTTTAAAGGGGTTGTCAAAGTTAAATTTAAAAAATAATCGTTCCTCCCATGTATAAAAATACAGTGATCCCTCGCTATATCACAGTTCAATGATTGCGGCTTTAGTGCATCGCGGATTTTAGATAGACCATATATAATTATGTTTTCGCTATATTGCGGAATTTTGAGATACATACAGAAAATACAATACACCACTAGCGGTTGCAAATGCAAGATTGTACACGACACATAATTGGCTGATGGAATGTGTTCTATATCCTGTAGGTATAACGCCGCTACTTTGCGGCTTTTCATGTATCTGTGGAACGAAACCCCCGTGATAAATGAGGGATCACAGAAAAAACACCTGTCCCAGCCCCCTGCCACATAATCAGGTCTCTACTATAATGCTGTATTGACAGCCAGCAGTGAGCCTGTGTACAGGACATCACAGGCTGTTGCAGACAATCATAGAACTGAGTGTTCAGGCACTGATATCTATGTATATGATTGTTTCTTATTTTTATACATTGCAGAAATAAAAAAAAACTTGGACATTTTGTGCTTTAAAGGGCACAAAGAAACTGCTATTACTCTGTAAGTATTGGGAAGTATTACTACTTTTCTGGAGCACAAAATGGGCATTATTACTTTGCAGGGAGCACAGAAGGGAATTATTTCTATGAGGGCATAAAGGAGTGTTATTATAGTGTGAAGGTACAAAGCAGGCATTATTTTTTGTGGTGCTTAATATGGGTGAATTATTACTGCGTGCGAGCCGTATTACTTCGTGAGGCACAAGAGGGGCACTTTTACTGTGGGAGACACTATGAAGGCCATTGGGATTTGTGGTAGGATGGAAAGTATGCAGAAACCAGTCGTAGACATAGTAAATCTTTATGGCTGTCTGGACCAAACAGAGAAGGAAAGAGAAAGGGGATGACACCAATTAGAGATGATGTCATGAGTGATCACTGGAGGTTAATGCACTGTATATAGTTACTATATAAATAGTAAAAAAGATTAATACTGAAAGTGCTGACCCTTTAATAAATAATATAGGAAAAATAGTAGAGGGTGATGAGTAGAAAGCAAATCTATTAGAATAGTTTTTTCTCCAGTGTTTTCAGAGAGGAAAATGAAATGTCAGATGAGATGCAGAGTGATACTGAAAACTCTCCACTAAATGTCACCAGTTTATTCCAGGAAGACGTGCAGAGCCACCTTAAAAGGATTAAAATAGACAAATCTCAGGATCCTGATGGCATACACCACCAGGGTTCCTAAGGGAATGTGATAGATGGTTGTTTATTATATTTAAAGACTTTATAGCGATGAAATCTGCATTGACGCATAGCCAATGTGGTGCAGATATTCAAAAAGGGGTCAAAAAGTGAACCTGTAAACTACAGGCTAGTAAATCTAAAGTCCTTTTAACACATAATTATTATTGCTCAAAATTTGCTCAAAAGTTTTCAACTTTCACCTATATATATGTTAACCGTCACCTTGAATATGTAGCTGGAAATACTAATTGGGCCAAAAATGGCCAACCACAAAGTTTACTGTTTTGTTATCTTATCTTAAGATGTTTGTCGCCAAAAACTTACTAACGAGATGGTCAGGAAGTATCTCAAGGACCAATATTTCCAGAGAGGAAGACAACTGATCAGAAACTGATATGTATTAAGAAACTGCTATGTATGCATATTAATTGTCTTTGGCATAAAGCCACTAACTTTTCAAAATACTATAAGAATCTGCACATAGGATAAATGCGTTACACATAGCATCATTTCTGTATGTGTCTACATCCTCCTGACCCATCACTTACCTCTTTAATTTGGAGCCCGACAGCAAATGAATGATAAGAGGGACTGCATCCTGAGTTCTCCGCAGGCAGCATGATAACATTCTTTAACAGCTGCTGTCCCGCTGGAGAACAATTGTGATGTATTTAGAGAACAGGCCTGTTCTCTAAATACATGCAAATGAATCTGGTTAGCTACTAAACAGCTGATAGCCCATTAATACCTAATGCAAAATGATCACTCACAGCTGTCAGTTTTTGATGAATTTTGAGCAATCATCTGTATGTGTAAATGCACCTTTACTTCTATTGTCAGTAAAATGTTTGAAGTGTTTCTAAGAGATGCCATCCTGGAGTACCACAAGGAAAATATCTGTATAACACCATATCTGCATGCATTTATGAGGTTTGACGTCAAACCAATCTGATCAGCCAAGGGATTAAACAAGAAGTGCACCCCAGTCTTACAATATCCATTTCTCCCTTCATTGGTGCAGCAACCTCATAGTTGTGAGGTCTACAGTTCAACCTTTTTGGACTCTATTGACCACGGATGCATCTCAACTAGGTTGGGGTGTACATTTGAAGGAGGACATGGTATAAGGGGTTTGACATCCCAAGAAAGACATTTATTCCCCAAAATGAAAGAACTTAAGGCAATCTGGCTCACCTTAAATCAATTTGCCCCTCAGAGCAAGGGGAAAGCGGTAAAGGTCAGGTCAAACAACATGACTGCAGCACGCTACATCAACAAGCAGGGTAGGGTATCTTTCGATTTCACCCTCTCTAAATCAAGGTGAAAAAGATCATGAGATGGGCAGAGACTAATTTAACCCATCTTAGAGTGGTGCATATCTGAGGGACATGCATAGCAGACAGATTGAGACGAGGTCTCTCTGTCTCATTTCATCAAATCACTCTCAGGTGGCGTATACCAGAGGTCGACCTGATGGTGACTAAAAAACATTGCTCCCCATACCACAACAACAATCCCTTGACATTCAGACTGGCCTATATATTCCCTCCAGTTTTCATAATACCGAGGGTACTAATGAAGATCAGGCAAGACCAAGCCACTGTAATACCCATCATGCCCAGGAGGTTGTGGTTCTGCCTGCTGATGCACATGAGTTATGGATTTTATTGGAGGCTTCCCACCATGCAGTACCTAGTGTCTCAGGGCATGGCGCTCTGCCCACATCTAAGGGGGTTCAACCTGACAGCCTGGAGGTTAATCAGTTCCTATTATAAAGGAGAGGGATTTCTGATGCAGTGTTGAATACACTACAGCGCTCCAGAGCAAATTCTATAAAGAAATTATATGCGAGAATCCATAGCATTCATGGCCTGGTATATAAGTACTGATGTGTCCTCCAAGGATTCCTCTGTCAGTAATATTTTAGAATTTTTGCAAAGTGGACTTGATAAAGGTCTCTGCTCATTAACTTTAAAGGTGCAAGTATTTGCAATGATAGCCTTCTTAGGCCGACAAATCTCATAAAAGCTGTTGGTAAAGAGATTCCTTAGAGGAGCAGCAAGACTCAGACCAGTGGTCCTCAGATCTATTCCCTAGTGGGACCTATTGGTGGTCCTAAAGGGGTTATGTAATCCCACTTCGAACTGTTAGAAGAGGTTGACTTCAAGTTCCATTCAATGAAAGTGACTTTCTTATTGGCAGTAACCTCAGCTAAGAAGATAGGGTAATTACAAGCCTTTGGGGCTTCTGAAACCTTCTTACCCTTTTACTGGAAAAGGTCCTTCTGAGATTTTTGCCTATCTTCAAGTCTAAAGTTCCTTCCTTTTTAAATACATACCACGTGTAGTGGCCCAGTACACCAACCTAGTCCCCTCCATAAATGTCATACATGTCTGTCTTCTGTAGATGCACTGTACAAAGCTGTCCTGTCATTTCCAGTGTGTGTGTTGTGCAGCTGTGGCGCTTGAGATGTTGACTTTAGTAAAATCATTGCCTGTATGTAAATGTATCAGACTGTCATGTCATGTGGTTTGAGTGAGTGTATAAATAGTAGTGCTTGAGAGCGGGAAAGGGTCTGAGTTCCATCCTCGGAGAGTTCCAACTGGTCTATCACCTAACGCAGAGCCACATGGAAGCACCTTCAGTTTCCTTGTGGTGAAGATGGAGGAGAAGGGGAGATATCCCATAGCGACTGTATTTTGGATGTGAGTGAGCCCTGAGCCTAAGAAAGAGCCTTTGTAAGTAATCACTTTTTCTGGCAAGACCCAATGGAGAGGTACTAATTTAAAGCCACAAGTTTTTCCTACGTGGCCCTCCAGAGTTAGGATCATCGCGTAGAAGTACGCTTCTAGGTCACATCCATGCGTCTCCATTGCCGGGTGCAAATCCTAACAGTAAATAATTTCTAGCAGAGTGTCTACCCCTTCCTCCTCCGTTGTGCTCCCAGCCAAGGAGCGGTACCTGACAGATAACACAGACTGTAGGACCGGTTTCATCCTGTGTATCCTCCCTGACCTCTGGCCTTCCTTTCTTACTTGCACTGTGAAGAATTGTACGTGAATTGCTGTGTAATAATTGTTTTGCTTAAGTTATTCCAAGCTAAGTTTATACTCTACCCTAACCGTTCCTGGGGACCCGAGGTACTAGAAACCATACTGATGTGTAGAAGCAGTGGAATCACCCGTGGCAACTACTACCCCCATTATCCTGTTTATTGGCATTCCCTATACTAGGCGTGTCAATAGTGGCCTGCAATCCGGCTCTGGCCTTGGCTACATGTCATCCCTCTGGGAAAGGAGCCTGGTAAGTGCCGCTGTGACAAGCCAAAACTTAACCCTTCCAGCTCCCCATGTTTGCCAGGTGTACGGGTGTCCCTAAGGGTTGCTACAGACCCCGTTTTAAAACTCCAAGCTTTCTGTCCTGTTTCTTCTCCTAAGGCAGGGGAAAGATTCCACATACTAGATGTACACAAAAACCTTAGAGTTTACTTCGAGAGATCTCAGAGTTTTAGCCTGGATGAGAATCTTTTGATTCTGTTCTCCACTAAAAATAAATGCCACAAGGCATCAAAGCCTATGCTCAGTAGATTGATTAAAGAAACCATCAAGGTGAAGTATCATGCTAAGGGCTAGAACCACCTATATTTGTTATAGAACACTCAACACATGCAGTATCAACATCATGGGCAAAGAGGAACTTAGTTCTGTTAGACCCAGAATTTGCAGAACACTTTTATTAAACATTAAAAGTTAAAAAGATTGTTTTTCCAAAGAAACTGCCTTGGGGCGCTCACTTCTAAATGCAGTTCTGCAGGAGTACCTTCCTAAGGCTTCTTTCACACGAGCGCATATCGGCCATCCGTTTTTACAGCTGGCCAATATACGCTACGTTGTTAGTGAAAAAACTGGTGAACGGGCGCACAAACCAAACGTTTGTGTGCCTGTTCATATTGCCTGGTGAGGCCGGCGCAAATGTGCCAACCTCACCAGGCCATCTCCCATTTCCCCTCCCTCCCCATCACAGGCTCGCCTCTCTTCCTCCAGGCTCATTCTGTGTAATGGGAGGGGACAGGACAGGGGTGGAGCTAAGTGCTGGTCCCTCCCTCCTCCTCCTATTGATGGCTATGGACAAGGGGCTGAGAGAGGGTGGGTGCTTATCTCCGCCCATGTCCCACTCTTGTCCATAGCATCAATGGGAGGAGGCGGGGCGGATGGGCGCTTAGCTCTGCCCCTGTCCCGGCCCCTCCCATTCCACAGAACGAGCAGGGAGGAAGAGAGGTGAGCCTGCATGGGGGGGGGGAGAAGAACAGAGGGAGGGAGTTTAGTAGCCTCCCACCTACAGCCGCTGCCACAGGCTCCCAAAGGAGCCCGTGCAGCGGCAACATATTCCGACCCAAAACATAGTTCCAGGACTATGTTTTGGGTTCGACGTAAAAACACCCGGCACTATATTGGTCGGCCGGGCGTTTTTACGTGCTAGATCTCCACATTGTGCTGCTGAGGTATGTAAGGAAAGCATTGATTATACTTGTTAATCTGTTTTCTCTTATTCCTAACAGCAGGACAAGCTTCCCATCCTCTCTCTTTAGCTTTATGATATCACTAAAGGGTTAGAAGGGTATTGCCCCTAAATAGGATAGTGGGAGCTGGGGCTTAATATTAATATTTACTTTATAATATATTTAAAAATTCCATCAGTCCTGTTATTTTACAGGGGCAGAATACCTCATAACTGTGCTGCTGTTAGGACTAAGGGAAAACAGATTAACAAATCAACGCTTCCCAGATGATTAGCAAAATAAATCACAGTAATATCCACAAGATAACTGCACATCCAGTTATGGGTATACTTCTACGTTTGGCAACCCATGTTATTGGTAAAAGCAATTTCTTGTATTAATCATGTGCAAATGTTACAAGGGATGAAAGATAATTTATCAGGCTATATTATTTTTTCAAGTTTTACTATATCGTGACTCCAGACTTGCCATATACCATATTCATTGTTACTTACAATGTGCAATACAGCAAGAAATGTTGTTCCTGTCTTCTTTATTAATACAACCTATACATATGCACCTTCTGTTATCATGATTTTTCCTTTTTAGCTGTAATAATTTTTGCAAGATAGACATTCATGCACAAAAGTATAAACAATAAAGTAGATTTAAAAGTTTCAGGAATTATAAACTATGCAGAATTCAAGGGACTGCATCCCATACAATGTATTGAAGTACTTACTCTTCACAACAAAATGTATATACTCTGGTTAAACAATACTGCTTCACCAAGGACTTAACCCCTTAAGGACACCATGTATTTTGACCAAAAGGACTTGATGATTTTTGGGGGATTTTCAACTCCACTTTTCGAAAGCTATAACTTTTTTATTTTTCCATTGATATGGCCACATGGGAGCTTGCTTTTTGTGCTGAACTGTAGTTTTTATTGGTACTATTTTTTTACTTAAAAAGCACCTCTATTAGAACCACTGCTTTCCAATGAAAGCGTTCACATGTATGTTTTTCAGAACCACTAAATAATCGCACCCTCAAAAGATATGACACGAAGAGTGGGAGAAGCAGTGTAGGTGAGTATAACAGTTTTTTTATTTTTAGATATAAATGAAAGGCATTACTACAGATTGCAGACATGATAACAAATGGTCATTGTAACCAAATGGGGGTCTGTGAGGGTCAGATAATGTAAAGGTTTGGAAAACAAAGTCAGAAACAAATTGTGAGGAGGAAACGGGATCATGGTTGTCTGGGCTGGATGGAGAAGAAAAGGAAAGTGGATGTTTTCAGTCACAGGAGACATCACCTGTGATCACTGCATATGATAGTACTGTAATAACTTATATATCTACAGAGTTCTCTATACAGGGCTGGACTGCAGCTGTCAGCAGAAACTGAAGCAGGAGACTGAGCATGATCAGGGCACAACGGGAGCATGGAGAGGTGAGTATATGAGTTTATTATGTTAGTGCATGGAGAAGGGGTTGTCTAGTGATGGAACAACTTTGACAACCCCTTTAATGAACTTTATTAACATTTAGTCCATTATTTATTTAGCCCCTCTAGGGATGCTACAGTGTAATTGTTTGATCACTTATATAATGATTTGGTATACTCAGTATACCAAACAATTATTCCCTGTGAGTCTAAAACTATAAAGCAATTTATTAGTCTGTGCTGAAGGTTTATTGGTATAGTCACACAGCTGTGGCAAGCCTGAAAGCCTTTCCCCTCTGGCTGCCTTGGTTACCCATCGGTAGCGCATGATTGCATTTGTTGGGGGTCGATGGGGACAGAGAGAGCACCCTCCCGCTGCCTAACCACTTAGATGCTGTGGTCACTATTGACTGCGGCATCTAGGAAGTTAAACGACAGAGATCAGAGTTTACTGATCCGAGTTTTCCCTGATCCTGGCTATAACAATGAGAGCCCAGCTGTCAGTCAACATAGGACTCTCGCTGTAGGAGCAGTGACATAAATGTCCATCATTTAGGGTCAAAACAAGCCAGTCTATTGTTAATTTATGTTATTTAGGTTTAGAGGAAAAAATATGTGGCACCTCAACATCTCCAGTTTGAACATGCTCTGTTTTTTATAGAAAAATTGCTATGGCGAGCTGTGCACGCCGCATAGACTTCTCCCATCCTACCAGTTTGGCACACCTACAACATGGGGCCACTTTGTAATTTTATTTCCAGGATCATTTGGGGTTCCCAAACTGCCCCTGAATGTGACACAAGTTTTAAGTATGGGGAATGCCAAACTGAATATTTACTCCAGGTGAAGTAAAGTCTAACTAGCTACTGCTCTGAAGTGTATGACCAACTTTAAAAGGCATAAATAGGAAATCCTTTTTTGATTCTAATATCGATTTGCAATTTATCATCACATTGTGCATGATTCAGAAAAATAATCTATCATGCTAGTGTTGTGACGTAGCGTTGTGTATTTTTGATGATGGATTATTATACATTTTTAAGGAGTTCATTATAAAAAGGATGCTCAACTGTGCTAAAACACTGGTTGGACACTATTTATTATCTATAATACACAGGGCATTTCTATACCCATTGCCTTCACAAGTAAACCTGCTGGGTGCTGGTTGGTTCTTCATTCTTCTGTTTCCATAGAAACTACCAGCCTGCAATTTAAAATGGATTTCTTGTCTAAAAACAATTTAGTGGATGATGCATTGAGACAAATCTATAATGTTTCTGTCTCCATGGAAATGAATTTGCAAAATAAGAAGCTTCACTAGTCAGAGAAGCTATATTATCTAACAACAGACTTTGATCTGAATGATTGATTAGTGTTATGCTATTAGTATTAGTGCTATGAACTATAGTGATGCTATACAGGTAGAGTACTAAACAATGATGTGCACGAAAAATTGCCTGGACATTAAAAAAGAATAAAATAAATGTTGAAGAAAATTCTTTTCAATAAGGCTGGTCTCACACAACCGGATTTGGATTGCAGAAACCGGGATGGCCACAGGCATGGATGATCCGCGGTATTCCGCATCCATTAACAAGAATAGAGCATTGGCATTTCTGCTCGCGGAAATAAAATCACAGCATGCTCTATTCTTGTGTGGATTCCGCAAGAACCGCTTCCATTGAAGTCAATAGAAGCCGTCTGACCTGCAGCTCATCTGCAATTGACATTGCAGATAGGTCGTGGGTACTCGTGTCATCGCGATGACACATGGAAAAAAATCTGCACTGCGCATGTTCAACTGCGAGCCACCTGGGTCCATCTGCAATACAGATTTAAACATTTCCGTGTGTACGCCGGCTGCAGTCGGAACCGGATTCAACTGTGGGCTCTCACATGCAGAATCCAACTCGTCTGTGTGAGACTGGCCTATATCGTAATATATGTATTATTCCTTAATGTCCGGGCAAATTTTTGTGTACATCACTTCTTCAACATTTATCAACATATAACAATTAGAGAACAATGTAATTTTCCTGTTACCAAGAACCAGCTATTCTAGGAAACATGTGGACCAAAGACTAGAAGGGCACATTGGTTAGAAAGGAAAAAAGGGGAAAATAAGAAAGAATGCCTAATGGAGGCTAAGTAACCTGCACACTTTAGAAGACACCTCGTAGATTAAAAATGCTGAAAAATACTGAACAAGTACACGCACAACAGAATGTCCCAAGCAAACATTTTCAATATAGATTTGTGTTTGTGTCCGCCAATGACCCCCAGCATACTTCTTCGGAATGCCAAAAAGCCTAAGGGAGTCTAGTCCCCATTTAAGGGGTCATACTAATTCTCAGTGGACCAAAGTGCCTTCTATAACCACTAGGAGATACCATGAAGTAAATTGTAACTATCCCATCTAGTTCTTTTCTAGTCAGGTGAGTTATAAGAAAGGTTTCACATTTTTTGAAGAATTTAGCTATATTGCTTTCCTTTTGCATTGGGCAGTTGCTTCTGTAATAATGAATCCGACTCCTGTGAGGATTCATATTGAAAAATAAGGAGCTGTGATGAAAGGAGTAAGCTAATTAACCAGTGTCTTATGATATACTTTACAACTTTCCAACAATTGTTGTGCTCACAGACAAGTCCACATCCCATACCGAATGCCAGTGGTGAGCATTTTACACTTAGGACAGCATAATATACAATTCAGACAAGAAGGAGAAATTGGGGAGTTAAAGCCATAAAATGCATAATGTATCAATTTCAAATGTGATTCCCTCCAGACTTCACTTATGACACCAGAGCGCATTTATTACCATCTCTGGAATATCTGCCCTTAAATTTCCAGATTGTGAGTAAGCTTATCCCACTTAGTAAAAATTGTGTCCATGTCTTTCTTAAGAAAATGAAATCCTATTGTGCCTCATAGAAATGTCAGGGAGCAGCTTTTAGGTTGGTTACTAAGAAGGACATCAAAATCATTTATAGCAATCTCTTTACAAAGGCCCTGTAGCCTAATCTTGCAGAAAGAGAGTATCTACAGTATCTGAAGAAACTGGTTGCCATGGATATTAAATTTCAGCTGCATCTCTGAGGTTGATAGCTATCTATTTTATGAATTATGCATCAACTGGTGTATAAGGATGATCCCATTTTCCCATAAGGATCTGAAAAAGTTGTCGTCGATGCCACTGGGTAACTCTGGATCATTCCAAAGGTGCATGCGTTTAGAAGCAAAAAAGGTAATTTAAAAGCTTTCCTAATCTCCTTCCAAGCTATTATCGTGTCTCTCAGGAGAACAGAGCCCTTGACTTGAGGGGGCAGCTTAGTTAATCTGATGTGTAGGCAGGCCATGAGATTCTACGGATTGGTAAAGTTCAGAAATTTGAGAATAAAATCAATACCTTGCATGAAATATTCTGGCTCTGTGTACTGGAAAATGTTATGTCCCCCTCAGACCTATGCAACATCAGCTTCTGAAGTGAAAGGCAGAGTCTTTTACTGGCCCATATGAATTTAAGGGATGCTGAATTGAGACGGGAAATATCTAAATGTGTAATGCCCCAGAGTTGTGTACTCCAGCACTTCTATGGTTATTTGAAAAGTGAATTCATATTTATTGTAAAGTTAAAGTTGTTATGTTATTGTAATGTTGATCCCTGACACTATATGTTGTTAGCTAATAATGTTCTCCAGTCGCTTAGTGAGAACAGGTCATCCTGCAACAGCCGGGGGAGGGGTTAGCCAGGTTTAGCAAGAACGGAGGGCCAGGGACTGGCAGCTTAGATCCGCTTGACAGGTTGGGCTAGTGTGGCAGTATAAAAGAGAGGAGTGGGCGGAGCTAAGTCAGTCTAGCCAGCTCAGAGGAGTCTGAAGAAGACCGGAGAGAAGAAGAAAGCCTCTACCTAGTCATCACAGAGCAACCAGTGAGGGAGACAGTATTAACATCTCAAATGTAAGAACTGTTTAGTGGAGAGTATCAGAGGGGAAAGGAGAGGAGAAGTCAAGAGGAGGAAAGGAAACTAAGCACAGCCAGGGAGAAAAGCTGGAAGGAACACCAGAGTGTACAAATGTACTTTTCTGGTACCAGTTCCCTGAGGAAAATGTAGAAGTGACTAATGCCTGAAAATGTAACTGTTTATCACAAAGTCATCTCATATGAACTGTTGCTTAATGTTAAGCAAATCAGCAATACCTGGATTATACCCATGGTCCCCCTTCCAATGGACTTGAACCAGTTTGAGGGGTAAACACTGAAAAAAATGTCACCCCACCAGGAATGTTGCTTTTCCAGGTGTTCATTTAAAGGAGATGTCTCGAGGAAGCAGTTAATTTTTTTTTTTGCCCAGTCCCCCCCATTAAACACACATTACTAAGCCCCCCTGTAAATGACATTTCTAGCTGGTTCGTACTTACCGTTCCAGCGTTTCAGCAAGTTATAAAAGTTTCCTCAAGATGGCCGCCGGCTCTTTCCCAGTCGCTCGCTGCAGCCCGACGTGCGCGCTCCCGAGACGCCGCCAGCTGTGTCTCCATGGCAACCGGACGCATCGCAGCCGCCGACCAGACGCCCCGCAGCCGCCGACCAGACAGCAGGTAACCGGCGCTAGCCCCCGGCTCCCCAGCGCTAGCTCCCCCGGCGCAGCGACAGCCCCCCCCATCGCAGCGACAGCCCCCCCGGCCTAGCGCTAGCTCCCCCGGCGCAGCGACAGCCCCCCCGGCCTAGCGCTAGCTCCCCCGGCCTAGCGACAGCCCCCCCGGCCTAGCGCTAGCTCCCCCGGCGCAGCGACAGCCCCCCCGGCCTAGCGACAGCCCCCCCGGCCTAGCGCTAGCTCCCCCGGCGCAGCGACAGCCCCCCCGGCCTAGCGACAGCCCCCCCGGCCTAGCGACAGCCCCCCCCGGCCTAGCGCTAGCTCCCCCGGCGCAGCGGCAGCTCCCCCGGCGCAGCGGCAGCCCCCCCGGCGCAGCGGCAGCCCCCCCCGACCCATCACTTACCTGGGAGGCTTCTCGGGGCTGCTGGGCTGGGCTGGGCTGGTCTTCTCCGCTGGGCAGCTCCAGTTTCTGCACCTTCCTCTAACAGAGGATGGTGCAGAATGGCCGCTTCAGCGCGCTCCCGAGCAGTGACAGCTCGTCTGCGCATGCGCAGAAGAGCTGTAGCGGGGAGCACACTGAAGCGGCTCGTGCTGAATGGAGAAGACCGGACTGCGCAAGCGCGTCTAAAAAAGCAAGCTGCCGGCGAATTTAGACGGAACCATGGAGACGAGGACGCTAGCAACGGAGCAGGTAAGTGGAATAACTTCTGTATGGCTCATATTTAATGCACAATGTACATTACAAAGTGCATTAATATGGCCATACGGAAGTGTATAACCCCACTTGGTTTCGCGAGACCACCCCTTTAACTATTTATCTCTCATTCTCTCATTTCAGCTCTGTATTGGGTAAAGTATCATTTTAGCTACTATCTACACACTAGCTCTAATATGCATATTCCCCTTTAAATCCAACGACAACAGGTGGGCCCTATGACCTGGCACATTTCACCCTGAGCAGCTATAAAATAATCTAGTAATATTGTGTGCTGGTTAGTAACTGCTATCAATTGAGCTTAAACTGCATTAGTTTGATTAACCACCCACAATACTGTGAAAATCTGATCATTTAAATAGTCTATAGCAGTGTTTCCCAACTCGAGTCGTCACGGACCCCCCAACAGGTCATGTTTTCAGGATTTCCTCAGTGTTGCACAAGTGATGTAATTATTGTCGGTGCCTCAGACATTGCCACAGGTGTTCTTACTATAGAATATCCTGAAAACATGACTTGTTGAGGCTCCATGAGGACTGGAGTTGGGAAACACTGATCTATAGCTTCCACTAGTTTATCCCACATTCATAGTATTTGAATGGGTAAATAAGCAATAAACGAAAAATCCTGTTAGCCATGCCCACAGACACTACATGAGGCTTACCATTTTGTCTCTGCTAATTATCCACAGCTCTCTTGATGAGTGTGTGTTTAGGGATAATTATGTAAGACAGACCATCATACAGTAACACAAAGGTGGCAGGTGTAAGCCTAGCAAGAGTACAAAGGCCTGTATGATTAAGAGGGAACCATTTGTATGCTTCATGACCACATATTATGTATATACAGGTGGCATGGCTATTACTGTGTGCCAGACAACTGTCGCCCAAAGAGGAGGACATCCCACACTCTTGCCCGATTTATCTGGTTCAGGAGCGAGGACTCTCTTACAGTGGCTGACGTGTATCCAGTTGTCTATATCCTTAAGTTTCACTGATGTGGCTGTAGTCAGATGTATTTGGTAAAGTCTATTAAAGCAAGGCTCAAGGCTTTTTATGATATACCGCTTGAGGGCTACCCAGTAAACTGGATCCCATTTATGAGCTTCCTAGGTTGAGTTGGGGTCTGGAACTCAGGAAAACATATACTTATGTGTTCTGCTGCAATGAACTTACATGGGATGTGAGGTCACCATGTTGGACCTAAAACTGTTGAGGGAAGTACAGGCCTGTGTGAGGGAAACCTCCGAACAAAACTTCATAGGGGCTCAACTTAGTCTTAGGATTAGGCGTGGTTCTGACTGAATAGAGTGCCAGTGGTAGACAATCTGGCCATGATTTTCCTGTTTCCTCAACTGCTTTCTATATTTTAAGTTTCAATGTACCATTTAATTTTTCCATCCTACCTCTTGAAAGATCTCTTGAAGTATCTGACCTGTGAAATAGGTACCTTTATCACTCTCAATGACCTCTGGCCCCCTAGGTCTACAGGATACTTCCTTCAGCAATTTTCAAGCAGTTCTCTTGGCATTGACGCTCTTGGCAGGCCACACCTGTTCCCACCCTGAGGTCTATGCGAACCAACACAAACTCTCAAACACCTACCTTTGGCATGCGGGAGAGACACAGGAGCTTACCCTTCCTCCAGACCCTGTCAGCGTTCTGTTCCACTCCTCTCTTTTGTCACTCTTCTTTTTCTCCTGCAATTTAAGTAACAGAGAGATGTCCACACCTGCTTTAGGTGCAACCAGGTAAACAGCCATACCTCATTCAAGCGGAGTCGGAGTGTTGCTTTGGCTGCTGCATCTGCTTTCAGGTTTCCTAGAGCCTCAGGAGTTGTCTCCTTGGTATGAGCCTGGACTTTGATGACAGCCACCTGTATGAGAAGAGCTAAAGCTTTCTATAACAAAAACACTGTCTCTGCATTCCGGATTTGCTTACCCGAGAACCCTATGAAGTTTCTACTGCATCACAAAGGTGCCAAATCATGTGCGATTCCAAATGTGTACCTTGAGTTGGTGTAGACATTAGCAATCTTACCTGTAGCCAGCTTACATGCTTCAGTGAGCAGATTTCCCAGAAGAGAGTGGTTTCTGCAGAATTACCTCATTGTTGATTACAACTGCATATCCTGTTTTTGCTTGTCCATTTTTATGATATCTGGAACCATCTATGAAAAACTCTGTAAGAGAGTTTCAACAACTTTTTCAAGGCCCTCTAGTTTCACCTTCCATTACCTTCAGACAATCATGCACTTAAAGGGGTTGTCTCATGAAATCAAGTGCGGTTATATACTTCTGTATGGCCATATTAATGCACTTTCTAATGTACATCGTGCATTAATTATGAGCCATACAGAAGTTATTCACTTACCTGCTCCGTTGCTAGCGTCCCCGTCGCCATGGATCCGTCTAAATTCGCTGTCTTCTGGCGATTTTAGACGCGCTTGCGCTGTGCGGTATTCTCCGTGGTAAATGGGGCCGCTCGTGCCGGAGAGCTGGTCCTCGTAGCTCCGCCCCGTTACGTGTGCCGATTTCAGCCAATCAGGAGGCTAGAATCGGCAATGGACCGCACAAAGCCCACGGTGCACCATGGGAGAAGACCCGCGGTGCATCGTGGGTGAAGATCCCAGCGGCCATCTTGGTAAGGTAAGTAAGAAGTCACCGCAGAGCGGGGATTCGGGTAAGTACTAAACGTTTTTTTTTTTAACCCATCCCTTGTGTTTGTCTCGCGCCGACCGGGGGGCCTATTGGAAAAAAAAAAACCCGTTTCGGCGTGAGACAACCCCTTTAAGACTCAATGTCATGGTCTGCACCTTCTGCCCCTACCTCCCCCCTTCTAAATTCTGAAACTAAAGAAAGCTGGATTTAGAACTGTGCACCTCTTGATTGTGATATGTGAGGGTGCTAGCAGGGCAATCTCATACTTAGGGAGTCTGGCAGATCAACGATGTTTAGTTAGTGCTCTATGCAGTATTTCCATGACTGCATGGGGGACCATGACAGTAAAGGGGGATCTAATACAATAGGGGTGAATTTATCCACCAACAAAGCGGCAGCCATCACTGCTCATACATAAGAGGATGATCTTTGGATGACAGGGTCTAGTCTGCTGAAAAATAGGCAATAGGTCTACCTTTGCATCCATGTTTCTGCATAAGCAAACCTAGTGCATAACCCTGTAGCTCATGAGAAAACAGGGTAAAGGGCATAGAATAATTCAACAACCCAAGGCTGCTGATGAAGCAATGGAATTTTTTAGGTCCTTGAAACATTTGAGAGAGACAAACTGTCATAGAGAGGTTGTTGATAACTAGAGATGAGCGAGGATGCTGGCAGGGGGCGGGGAGTGGTGGAGAACGGGGGGGCTCTCTCTCCCACCGCTCCCTCCTGCTCACTCCCGCAACACAGCGCTCACCCCTGCCGGCACCCGAATCTTTGCGGGCAAGCAGGTAGGTACTCAGTAAGAACGATACTCTCTTGAGTATCTGTCCTTACCGAGTACGCTCGCTCATCTGTATTGATAAGCATGACAGCATTGACAGCATGCAGGTCATGAGCCATGTGGAAAGTTTGAGGCTGCTCCCTTGTAACCTTTTTTTGACCAGAAACAAGGTGGTGTTGTAGGGAAAATGACAGTTTTTTATAATTCTCCTTACTTAAATAGGCCTGGACTTGCTCATTAATGCTGGCGTCCTGAGCAGCACTAAGTGGGTATTGCCTGATGTTGGGCGGCCATGCACCCAGCTTAAGCTGTATATCAGCTGGGGTTACAGACAGCCATCCCACATCCATTTTGTTCCTGGCCCACAACACTTCTGGTACCTGCCCAAAAACTTGTTGCATGTAGTGGCAAGAAGTGTCATTACAATCTGCAACCGTAAGAATACTGTGTGATACTGGTTGCTGTTTGTGCCTTTTCTGGGAAGATGAAGATCCATGGAGATGGGAGCTCCTCTTTCTCTTCCTTCCTAGTGATGATGCAACGTTCAGGGGGTTATCCTCCATATCTGATGTGCTGTGGGTTTACATAGTGTATAAGAAGACCTCTAAGAGTGGAATATAGATGTAGAGTCATCATAATGGTAGATCAGCAAAATCGTAGGGCAGAGCTGAGAGCTCCAGTGATTCAGTTACTCGCTGAGGTGAAATCATGGCTGAGATGGAGGATCTGCGATGACGTCCATGACATGTGATCCTGAGCAGAGCATGTAACTCACTCTCTGGATGAAGGACCTTTGATGATGTCACCATATGTGATCAGGAGCGGAGCATGTAACTCACGCACTCAGTCACTCATGGACAAGTGGTCGTCAGTACTTTAGTGATGGGAGAGATCTCTGTACTGACCCTTAATATACCTATACATAGTTATTAGAGCGCCCCCTTGTTACAGTCCTGGTTGTAAATAGATGATGGGAGAGTTCTCTTTACTGACCCCTGATATATTTAAACATAGTTATTAGAGCACCCCCTTGTTACAGTCCTGGGTATAAATAGATGTTGGAAGATATCTCTGTACTGACCCCTGGCATTCCAATTTCATGTAAGCAGCACGAGGGGTTTAAATTATCCAAAGCACGTCTTCATAAAAAGCATACGTTCTTTATTAACTCCATTCTTTGCATTTCACGTTTCGACTGCTTGCCACAATCAAGCATTGTAGAGCACTTGAGCCTCCAAAACGATAGATAGCCCTGCCAAATGACCCCATTTTAAAAACTAGAACCCTTAAGAAATTAATTTAGTGGTGTACTGTGTATTTTGACCCCACAATTTTTGGAATGTATCTATGCAAATCGGAAGGATAAAAAAAATGTGTTTTTTTTTTGTATAGCAAACATATGAAGGAAGACTTTCACCCCAAAATGGATACCCCTGTTTGTGCTGTGTTCAGAAACACAGCCATTGTGGCCCTAATCTTATGTCCGTATGCACAACGGGGCCCAAACCGAATGGAGCAGCCAGTCACTTTCAGAACAGACATTTTGCTGGAAGGTGTTTTAGGCACCTTTGCACACTTGTAGAGCCCTTGAGGGGCTAAGAGAATGGAAAACCCCTGCAAATTACCCCATTTTGAAAACGAGACCCCTAACAAATTCATCTAGGGGTGTACTACGTATTTTGACTCAACACTTTTTGAATGAATCTAAGCAAAGCAGAAGGAAAAATTACGATTTTCATATTTTTGGTAATTGTGTCATTTTAAAAACAGTTTATTTTGTACAGCACACATAGGAATGAAGACTTTCACCCCAAAATGGATACCCCTGTTTGTCCTGTGTTTAGAAACAAACCCATACTAGCCCCAATTTGCTTACTGAACACATGGCTAGGTCTGTAATCGAGGGAGCACTCATTGGATTTCAAGGCACAACTGAATTAATTCCAGGTTCAATTGCTCACTTGTGCAGGAAAAAATTGACTTCCCAAAAATAATCCCCTCCCCCTCATTTTTTGTTATTTCCTAAACCTTACATATAAGTAATAATGTAAACTGTGTGATATTTCTGAAAATAGGGGTAGTTACAGAGGCCTGGTTGGGATGGGCACAGAGGACAATAAAACCGGGTAGACGTCCTCCTCCCATGCTTCCTGCAAACCCGACATTTTTTGGGGAAGTATTTCTTGACCTCAATTTAAGGGATGGCGTGTAAAAAGTGGTGCTCTGTAAGGTTTCATAAGCTTACTGAGGTGCAGCAGTCTCAAAAAGAAGGCGTTCAACAAGCTGCTCCTGGAACTGCAGGAAGGCGAGCGTTCCCAAGGACTTTGAATAGTGCCGCTCACACGACTGTACGTGGAATCCGCTTGCGGAGGCCCGCAGTAGATCCCAGCCATGAGCCTGGCTGTAGGCCTGCGTACGGCTGCGTAATGTAATGCGCATAACTGCGTACTCACACAAGCGGTCATGTGCAGTACACATTTTTGGTTTGTATTTCTTGCGTCGTCGCTTAGTGATGATCTAGGTATCCGCAGCCCGTACACAATGTAGTTGCATATGCGCTGCGGGTATATCTGTGACCATACTGCACAATGGGCTCTATGTTGCAGATATCTGCAGTGAAATAGAACATGCTGCATTCTCTTTTCTGCGGGTGGATTACGTAATAACGACCCGCTAATATGTGAGACCGGCCTAAGGGAGTTCACTACCTTTTTATCATGTGACCAATGACCATTCAACGAGGTCACTGCACCAGCCTCTCAGTTACCATTGGTAGCCGGGAGCAAGCAGATCTTAAATCTCCCGGGGCCTTCTCGGCTCCTGCACATGTGTCTGGCATAGTCATGACCGGCGGCTCGCGGGGCCTCCGTGCCCACACTACCCACACTGCCGCTCCTGTCACCCAGGCTGCAGCTGTGCGGCGCAGGGGAGCCCCAGTCCTGGTAACCTCCCCCGGCTATGCATTCCTTCTAGCTGCCCGGCTGCTAGGGACACGGTGGGTGACGCCCCGCGCTGCGTCCTCAGCACCATGACAACCAGGGCTTTGGTCTCTGTCCCCCCAGCGCCTCTGTGAGCATTCTGCTGCTGACAGGCTCCGCCCCAATCAGCTGCTGGGACAGGAGCTCTGACAGCATTTAAACGCCTCTGTGTCTTTCTGCTGGTGCCAGTGTTGGTTAGGTCTCTGCTGCACTCACGTTTTGGAATTGCCTGCCTCCCAGTTTTGACTATTTGCTTGACCCAGACTTAGCCCTCGCCTGACCCTTTTGTACCGCGTACCTTCCTGTTGCCAACTCGGACTGTCTGACTTCCGTCTGTGTTTGTTTTGTTCCAGTGTTGTCTGTATTCGGTTCCCGTGTCCACTTCCCTAGTAAATGTAGGGACTGCCGCCCAGTTGTCGACCTGGGGCTTAGCCCAGGGGTAAGCAGGTAGGGACACGGGGTTGAGGTAAGATAGGGACTGCCCCCCTACCCGGACACAGTCCCTGACAGGCATTTTGCCAGTGGGCGCATGCACAGAAGCTGCGGAAGGTGTGTGTAGGATTATCGCATCAGGGTTCAAATGTGTAGGCCTCAGGGAAAAAGTTTCATCTATGTGGTTGGTGAGGGGAGATTAAACTTCAACTTTTACGTGATCGCCATTATCCTTTAGATAACAAGGGTCACATGACCAGCCTTCAGTCACTGCTCCAGGCTCTTGGCTTCCTCTAGTAGCCAGGAGCAAGGAGATTTTAAATTTTCCAGGCCCTCCCCAGCTTCCCACAATTTTGCTGATGGGCGCATGCACTGAAGCTGGGGAAGGTCTGCGGTTTAAAGATTCCGTCGAGGGACATCGTCCAAAGGCATTAGGTAAGTAATTTCAGGTCCCCTCATGGATCCTTTCCGTGACAGGAGGTGAAACTTTATTTATTTTTTTACTTTTACATGAACTGATTCAATCTAGTTGATGCATGTATTAATTCTCTTACAGTGCCTGTTAATATATTTGGCACTATTTACATGGGGCACCCTAGATAGGAGTATAACTCTACCTCCCGGACGCTCATTTTGCTGGGAGACTCCTATAGCCTGACTTTATGTATTTATTATTGGTTCCCCCAAGGAGTGGACACTCATAGAGGTTCATCAAGAGTGACCCTGGCTACTGACCAGGGCAGATACCTTTTGTTTGTCTATATGTCACATCTATTTTGTATATGGCCCTTAGGTTTTAGTTTGGAATTATTAAAGGTTAAGTTTTAAGGGTACTTATCTGTGAAGGGTAATTGTTTAGGGCAGTGATAGTGAACCTTTTAGAGGCTAAGTGCCCAAACTGCCACCAAAAACCCACTTATTTATAGCAAAGTGCCAATATGTCAAGTAGCGGGGCTTATTGCAATGTATGATTTTTACCTCATCATTATAAAAACGACAGGGCGATTTCAAAATAGACGGCTAGGAACGCCCTGTGTTTTATTTTCTAGCTGGAGCCCTGGAGTACCATTGGTGCGGATTTTGACTGGAAATCAGTTGTGTACCTGCAGTTGATTTCATGCTATGTGGTGCTCTCTATCACCTCCTCTGTAGGCTTCCTTCCTGGTTTCTGGTTCTCAGCGGCCTGTAGTGACCTCACCTGACAAGGCTGCTGGGAACCGGAAGCCGGGGAACGCTGACCTCAGAAATCCCCCTCAGTAGTAATATTATTCCCCACAGTAGCCCTAATAATAATATTAACTCCCTCAGTAGCCCGAGTAATAATAATAACCCCCCAGCAGCCCCAGTAATAATAGTCACCCCCTCAGCAGCCCCAGTAATAATATTAACCCTTTCAGTAGCCCCCGCAATATTAACCCCTCAGTAATAATATTAACCCCTTAAGTAGCCCGAGTAATAATAACCTTGCAGGAAAAATAATAACCCCACAGTAGCCCCAGTAAAAATAGTCACCCCCTGAGTAGTAATATTATTCCCCACAGTAGCCCCAGTAGTAATATAAACCTCTCTCAGTAGCCCAAGTAATAATAGTAACCCCCTCAGTAGTAATAATAATTCCCACAGTAGCCCCAGTAGTAATAGTCCTCCCCAACCCATATACTTATCTCCTCCGTGTAGTCAGCACCGCTCCTCCTATTCTCGGCACTGAGTCCAGGTGCACACTGACATCAGTGTGCGCGCCTGGAACAATTCCTCCCTTGTCCTCTCCTTCAGAACCAGCGTGATTTCTGGCGGGGAGCTGCGACACCCTAGCCAGTAATTACTATCATGGTGTGTTCCACCTCTGGTATGCGTGGCCGCAACTGGTTTAGGGTTAGTTTTTTCTCTCTTTAGCAATAAGTCTCTCTGTCCAAATTTTGCTGCTTTTGTCTGGTTTTTATATAACATTTTTTTTTCTTGTTTTAGTAGTTTAAATGCTTTCTTTTTGCTGTTTATTTTTCCCTTTACATCCTTATAGTGCCCATTAGTTTACTCCTATTCCTAATTCCTTTATTTCTGTAAGGTATGGACCGATCACAGTAAGTACTTAGGATGTTTTTAAACATTTCACATTTATTGTCTGTACTCTTACTTTTGATGTCATTGCCCCAGTCCGTAAGATTAAGACTTCTCTGAGCTGATCGAACTTTGCCTTCCTAAAGTTTAGTATTTTTGAAGCTTCCCGATAAAACTCCCTATTGAAAGACAAGTGGTAATTTATTATATTATAGGCACCATTTCCCAAGTGCCCCCAACTTGCACCCACCCCTCTTATTTTTTCAGGTCTGTTGGTTGATAAGTACAAAAAGGCCACCCCTCTAGTTGGGTAATAATCTTTAGTTATTAACAGAAGTCTTTATGAGATCTGCAGGTTTCAGCCTCCTAATTTACATCCGGATAGTGAAAGTCCCCCATAATAATTACCTCATTGTGCTTTGCGGCTTTATCTATTTGTCTTATTAATATATTTTGAGTGGCTTCTATTATATTTGTTTGCCTATAGAAAACCCCCTATGAGGATTTTATTATTGTTTTTCCCTCAATGTATTTCTACCCACAGAGACTTTACATGTTTATTTCTCTCACATACATCTTCCTGTATTGTGGGCTTTAAACAGGATTTTACATAAAGGCGAACCCCTCCCTGTTTTTTACGATCCCTTCTGAACAGCCTGAAACCCTGTAAATTCACCACCTACACAAAGCTTTCTTCCATCCAGGTCTCAGTCATTCCCACTATGTCATAGTTTTCCTTAGACATTATTACTTCCAGTTTGTCAACCTTATTGATCAGACTTCTAGCATTAGTTAACATAGAGTTAACATATACATTTAGAAAGTTTTTGTATTAAATTGTATCCCTACTGGCTCTCTTACCAGTTCTAACTGCAATAATCTTTTCCACGGCTCCACCCCGTCCCATTACTTAGTCCCAGATCACTGTCTGAACTATCTGAACCTCTGTCTCTGTTTGCCCTCCCCTCAGTCCCTAGGTTTAAACACTCCTCCAGACTTCTAGTCAAGTTCACTGCCGAGTCACAGCTTTCATGCAACCAGGTCTCAGTTATTCCCCGCTATGTTGTAGTTTTCTTCAGAGATTATTATTTCCAGTTCATCAACCTTATTGTTCAGATTTCGAGTATTAGTCACCATACAGTTTTAGAAGGTTTTGGTTATTTCTTATTTTAAGTGTATCCCTTTTAATTGTTCTGCCAGATCTTATTGTACTAACCACTCAACCCTTATTTCCATTATTTAGTCCCAGGTCACTGTCCATACTGTCTTCCCCTCTACCTCTGAGCAGAATAATATAAGAATGATGAAGCAACTCCAGCGAAAAATAGAAAAAGAAATAAAGGACAATGTCCTCTTTTTGAAGAGTGATGGACTAAAATTTTAGAATACAGGAAAAAAATCTCTGACCCCAAGTATTGTCATATCCAACTGGTTAAAAGTTTAGACAAAAAATGCCAAAGTAGTTGGAAAATTAGTGTAAAAGGCGTGACCTATAGATGTATAAATTACATGAGATGGATATTTGCCAAACTTCTGTTTATTTTTATAAAACCAGCATATAACAATTATTATAACAAAATGCTTAAAATAAAATATAAATGTGGTAGAGGTGTGTTTGTGATGTGTGGGAATCAGGATGGATGTAGTAGAGCTGTGTGTGATGTGTGAGAAACAGGATGAATGTACCGTAGTACAGCTGTGTGTGAAGCGTGGGAATCAAGATGGATGTAGTATAGTTGTGTGTGTGATGTGTGGGAATCAGCATGGATGTAGTAGAGCTGTGTGTGTCATGTGTGGGAATCAGCATGGATGTAGTAGACCTGTGTGTGATGTGTGGGGGTCAGGATTGATGTAGTAGAGCTATGTGTGTCATGTGTGGGAATCGGGATGGATGTAGTACAGCTGTGTGTGATGGGAATCAGAATGGATGTAATAGAGCTGTGTGATGTGTGGGGTTGGGATTGATGTAGTAGAGCTGTGTGATGTCTGAGGATCAGGATGGATGTAGCATATAGCACAGCTGTGTGACACATTGCGCAAGCAGGAACACTGCTACTATAATTTCCTAACTTCCTAATAAATACTAGTGTGTCTGATATACATAACAGGTGTATAGATGTCATGCACCTATTCTATGTGTGATACTATGTATCTAATATATGGTAGGTGCATGAAAAATAATTAGCATAAATCTAATATGTGTATGTTGAAATAATTAATTAATAAATAAAATTGGATGTAAGATCAATTTATGTATATTTCAAGTAACTGATTTACTTGAGAGAGACAACATCTAGAATTCTTGTTTAAACATATGGAAAAGAGGGTTTTACCGTCTGGATGCTGACGGTGTATTTGAGAGAAGATTCAGCACACATTTAAATTACAACTTTAATCTTAAACCTATTTATTTGGACCTTGTAACGAACCATGAAGGCAATAAAGTTACTACAAAAACATTTGTAATTCAACAGACACAAATAGCTATAAAAGTGCCCACTTCAAGAAATGAAAGATACATATTATTTATGAGGTAACTGTAGACAAACAAAGGACTTGTATCCCAGAGCAATATTATTAAAAAAAGACTAAAACAGAAAGAACATCTGCACCATTTGGTCCAAGCAGCATTCAACAGCGCAAAAAGTGAATCCCAAATGGAAGAAAACACAACAGTCACAAAAAAATTTCTTCCTGGATATAGTGTGTTGCTATAGGTGCAATAAGAGAGGCTGTAAGTGCTGTTCAAATATTATGAACAAAACAATCAGCTTCATTAGCTACACCACCAATGATAATTACCAGATAAAAACCTTTATTTTAACCGGTTTTCCAACTTTGTTATTTAAATTGCTTCACATGAGCCTTTAGATATAGAATAAATAAGCATAGATTTAATGTCACACATTGGTTTTTAAAGCATAGTGTGTCCAGACATATAGCCTTTAAAAAAGAATTGCAATTTTGACACATTTTATAATAATAGCTAAATACCACAAATACAACAGACAGATTCAGAACTCTCAAAAGAAGGTCTCTTTCACACAAGCATTTTATTACAGCTATTTTGCCACAAAAAACGCCTGCCGAAAATCACGACCATTTGAAACATAGGATTCCAATACATTTGTTCAGATGAGCAATTTCCCAATGCATAAAATTGGCTATCCGGAAAAGATACTGCATATGGTGCGCAGTCCAGCCGGACACTTTTACGCACAACTGGAAAAGATAGGACTTGTCCCATCTTTTGCTGGAATACGCCGGCCATTCCCTTAGACTCCTATGGGAGCTGCCGGAAAAGGGAGGTGGAAGGGAGTTTAGCAGCGGCTCATGTTGCTAAAGTCCCTCCCTCTCCCCTTGCTGGCAGCTCCCATAGGTTGGGGAGGGAGGGGGAGGAAATTTAGCATGGAAAGCGCTGCTAATGTCCCTCCCCTTGCCAGCAGTTCCCATAGGCTTCTATGGGAGCTTCTATTGCCGCTATTAGCCGGCAAGGGGAGGAGGAGAGACCTTAGCAGCGTGTTACCTTTAAGAGTAAAAAGTGGGGAGAGTGGGAGGGGTGGCACATTCTGCAGAGGGACATCGATACATGCAGTCTGAGGAGAATCTAATGCTCCTCTATGTATATACATATTTTATTCCTTGGTTCCTCTGAAGTAACCACCATAAAATATTCTGTGCAAACAAGAGGTTTACACCTGTAGCAAATTAACTCAGGCGAATCCGTGTATATGAGTTAGTGATATTTATACGAGGAGGTGTACCTTTTTAATATGATATTTACAATAATATATTTTTTAAGCAAGCAACACTTTTTAGTTTATTTTGTTTCTATTTATCTTTTTATGTTATCATAATAAAAATATTCTTAGCTAGACAATCCTGCCATATAACGAAGGAATTAATTGCTCTGACATATATTTTAATTCATTCATCGACGATTTATTATGTATTCATGTAAAATAGTAATTCAGTTATTTTATTGTCTGCCAAATAGGCATTCATCAAATTTAATTTATTCATCTAAAACCTTTATATACAGATTTATTATGAATTCATGAAAGATGGCAATGAAATTATTTTATTGTCTACCTAATAGGTATTTTCTGTTAATCGCATGTTTTTCAAACAATAGTGTTTTTTTTGTTTTTCTATTGCCTTGTTCTTCATATTCACAATTTCATACTCTCCCCTATTCATGTAACTTCATTTTTATACTCCATTTCTGCATGTATCACCATATACCTTTCCATTTTCTCCTTCTGTAGTGGCCCGAAATACATATATCTGGCCCCTCCATAATTGTCTATAACTGTTGTAATTGTCATGTCTTTAATGTGGATGCTCAGTGCAAACTGTCTCGTCATTAGTTATGTGTTTTGTACAGCTGCAGGATGTAAGAGGTTAATGTTTGAGAATGTCTGGAGAATGTAATAATTTGTGTTGTCACGTGAGTATGATTGATATATATGTGTATGCAAGATGCAAAGAGAGGGGAGAACAGTTAGTCAGTCATCAGAGAGAGAGAGAGTGCCAGCCACATGGGGGTACCTTCAACCCTCATGTGGTGAATGAAGTATGGAAGCCGAAAAGCGTATCTTGAAGCCTATGCCTAGGACCCCTACCCTGAAAGTGAGCATGTGGAAGGAAACGAGAGAGACGCTGTGTAGCATCTAAGAAGCCTTCTGAGAAAGTGAGTGTTCACAGGGGTGTTCTTGTCCTCCTCTGGAGTGTGTGTCCAGGAGCGGAGTCATACAGATAATTAGTACTGTAGGCTCGGTTTCATCCTGTGTTTCCTTCCTGACCTCCTCAACTGTTTCCTGCACTGGTGTGAAGATACCCACAAGATTTGCGAACCTGTATCAAGCTGTTTATTCTTCACAAGTAAAATTCCCAGTTGTTGTCTGTTCCCAGCAACTGTGTTTTATAAGTTTATCGTGTGCAGACTTTCATATTTCCCATGAGACATTCTGCAGAGTAAGGAACAGTGGCATCACCCGTGACAGAAGTCTTCCAGTCCACTACACTTTTTATTCAGATAACTGCTGCCCTAGCATTGCTGGAGAGGCCCGTCAGTACCTTGGCCAAGTGTCACACGCGTCCCTCAGGGAAGGAGTTGGTAGTGCCTCCGTGACATCCCTAACATCTGCCCCGCCATTTCCTCAGTGGTGTGCTTTGTGTCTCAGTCGCTGCACTTCACCTCGATAATGGCTAACATAAGACAGGCTTACTCCAGCGTAATTTCATTGTGTATTACACCTGCATAATATGTGATAAATGGAGTCAAGGGAAGTACATTGATTTTCATTGATCCTTTCACACTTGCGTATATACACTGCATATAATACGTGTGTTAAAAGAACGCAGCATATTCTATTTTACTGCGTATTATGCGCGATAAAGCTCTATTGTTCTCTATGGGTGTGTAATAAACGCTGTACATATGCAATTACATTGTATTTATGTGGCTTTTATGCATAATGTTGCTAAGTGACAGAGCAGGAAATTTTCAAAATGAAACCAAGAAGACTGCACATGACACCTGCGTGAGATATGCTGTATTGCACAGTGCAATGTAAATGCTGCTTTATACACACAGTATTTGACCAAACATTCGTATGTGCCGGACTTATTATGTATAGTGTGTCCCCAGCAAGTACTGAGGAAGAGATCTGCTGATCTTGAAACGTGTATATATGCCAGTTTTATAAATAAGCAGAAAAGTTTGGCAAATATCCAACTCATGTGACAATATATGTCTATAGGTAATGCCTTATACGCAAATTTTTTAACCACTTTGGCATTTTGTTCTTCTTTATCTCTGATTGTTCTTTCCCCCTGTCCCAAGTTTCAACATTCTTCCAACCTTCTATCCATCTTCTCCTCCAGAACAGCTATACCCTCCCCATTGAGATGCAGCCCATCCCTACAGTAGAACCTATTGGTTCAGTTCTCCAGGAACTGTGCTCACATCTCACCCGGTAGTATGCACTCAGCTGTTCAGAGACTGCATACATGGCACAAGATGTACACTGGATGACATTGTCAATCATGGAGCGCATTCTAAATGGGAATGGTACAGATATATTAGATGAAAGGAATATATGCAAAAAAAATACATTCATTGTTCAGTTTTAGCGGGCAAAAAAGCGTCTGCTCGTTGGCTTCTCATTGCTTTAAACATCTCATCATGTCTTTGAGGGTCTTTTAAATGCGGCTTCTAGTATCCAACATGGGAAGAAAGAAATCTTTGTGAACGGCAATAAATATCTGATTAAACTGAAACAATTTTTAAATTGCGGATCCTTTTTTGTTATTTATTTGATTGAATGTCCCTGCAGTTTGAGATATGTCAGGGGAACTTTTAACCCCTTAGTAACCACCCTGTAGACTTTTTACGTCCTGCTTTAGTGGGCTTTAATCCCCAGTGCCGTAAATCACGCTCGCTCTGGGGGTTAAAGCCACATGGGCTGTGGACATAACAACTCCATGCTGTCAGTTGCCAGAGGTAGCCGACAACCTGGAGCTGTCATGGGGGGTCGCTTGGAGCCCCCCAGGTCACGCGATTGCTGCTTTCCAATGGATAGTGGCGATCACATGAAAGTAAACAAAAAGTTAAAGATTGAGCTCCTCTCATGGATCCGATCCATGAGGGAAGATAAAAATGCTCACCTTCGTCCTCTGTATGTCCTGCGGCGATCTGGACCCACCACAGGCTTCTGCACATGCGCGGGCTTAGAGCCGGTCAAATTTAAAATCCCGCTGCATCCTGATGTCAAAGATAGCCGAGTGGAGGGAAATGTCACGGTGATCAGTGAGAGGAGGCCACCGCATTTCAACCCTCATGCAAATCATCCTCCACAGACCTTCCCTGGCTTCTGCGCATGTGCCTGTCAGCAATATGCTGGACACATGTGCAGGAGCCAGGGAATGCCCGTGATATACCAACGGTAGCCGAGAGCCTAGAGCAGTGACCAGTGACCTCGTTGAGCGGTCTTCGGTCACATGATAAAAAGGTAGCGATTAACCTTAGGCTGGTCCCACATGACTGGCTAGAAATTGCGGATTCCGCATGCGTTTGATCTACGGTAAAACACAGATTAATCAAATGCAATGGATTACACAATTCCGCTCACATTAGTGGGCCAGAATTACGTAATCAATTTGCAGAAAACAGAATGCAGCAGGTTCTATTTTACTGCAGATATCTGCAACATAGAGCCCATTGTTCTCCGTGGTCACGGATATACCTGCAGCCCATACGCAACTACATTGTGTACAAGCTGCTGGTACTCGTGTCATCGCTAAGCCACGTTGCGGGAAATACAAACAAATAGGGTGTACTGCGCATGACCGGCTGTGTGTGTACGCAGTTATGCACAGTACATTACGCAGCCGAACGCAGCACCTTAGCCGGTCTCACAGCTGGGATCCGCTGCAGGCCTGTCATGGATTTCCTTTTTGTGTCCACGGCCTACTCAATTAGGAATGTTTACACCCTTCCAGATTAATTATGAATTCATTATGCACATAAGAAGATTTCACACTGACACAGGTTCAGCATGTATAAGCTTCCTCAATTCTGCTTTATTTGTGCGCATGCAACCTCTTTTAAAGAGTTTAACATATCTGCCCATCTGGGCAGGTCAAAGATTACATAGATACAACGTATTGTTTAATTATTGGATAAGCATCTTGAAATTCTTCCATCCTCCGGTTATCTGTTATTGGCCATCATGTGGTAGCAGGACGAAATGAGTGGGTTGTCTTGGACCCACGTGTGGTTCCTTCGATATGATTGGATATTACAGCTTGAACTATTAATTGCATAAATTTCCCATGTTATTTGCATAAGTTTCCAGTAAAACTGCTTGGGTTATTATTGCGGTAGCTGCTTCAGACTTCGGTTATTTATGTCTGATGTACCCCTGTTAAAGTTACTAACTGCTAGCTTTATTTACAGAGTTTAGTAAGCGGAAAGTTTCATGATATAAGGAAGTAGATATTTTGGATACATAAAGGATATATCTAAATTTGTAGAAGAGCAAACAAAATGGAATAATACTGTCACTGGTATACAGAATGCCTACATTTATGAAAACAGGTCCACTGTCCACTACACATGAAATGTATGTCCATTTCCCCGAAAATATAGATATGACGGATATAAGCATGGAAGGAGTGATACCTGGTTTTATTGCCTATGTGCCCATCCCAGCTGGGCCTCCAAAATTACGCCTGTCTTCAATTTACATTATTACTTTTATCTAAGATTTAGGAAATGCCAAAAAGTGTGCAGGGGAGGGGGATATTTTTAGGGAGTCAATTTATTTTCTGCACATGTGAGCAATGGGGCCTGGATTTATTCAGTTGTGCTCTGAAATCCAATGGGTGTTCCCTCCATTATAGGTATGTCCTGTAAGTAGATTAGGGCCCCAATGGGCATATTTCTGAACACAGGACAAACAGGGGTATCTATTTTTGGGAGCAAGCCTTTATTCATATGTGTGCTGTACAAAAAAAAACTGTTTAAAATGACACAATTGCCAAAATAATAAAAATCGGAATTCTTTACTTGTGCTTTGCTTAGATTCATTCAAAAACTGTGGAGTGAAAATATGCAGTACACCCCTAGATGAATTCGTTAAGGGGTCTAGTTTTCAAAATGGGGTCACTTGTGTTGGTTCTACATTGTTTTGGCCGCTTAAGGGCTCTACAAGTGTGCTACAGGGCCGAAAATGCTTTCAAGCAAAATTTCTGTTCTGAAAGCCACAGGCTGCTCCTTTCATTTTGGGCCCCGTTGTGCATACAGATATAAGATTAGGGCCACAATGGGTATGTTTCTGAACCCAGGACAAACAGGGGTATCCATCCTCAATTTCATGTGCACTATAAAAAAAATTGCCTTTAAAATGACATATTAGCAAAAAAATGAAATTGTATTTTACATTAAGTTACATTAACTCCTTAAAAAAAAACCTGTGGGGTCAAAATACTCATGACACCCCTCAGTGAATACAGTAAGGGTGTCACTTTTAAAGTAGGGTCATTTGTGGTGCTATCATTCTGACACCTATGAGCCTTTGAAATCTTGGTTTGGTGTAGGAAAAACAAAGTGTTCCTCAAAATGTTGATAATCAATGTTAAAATTGTACATCTAAATAGTTAGAAAAAAAACAAAGTAAAGTTCTTCAAATGTGCATCCAGAATAAAGTAAACAGATGGAAATATGTTCAGATAAAAATGTGTTCAGAAAATGTAAAAAAATTAGAATTTTTTCAAAATTTTCTCAATTTTGGCACTTTCAATCAATATACACAAATTCTACTGGTCTATTTTTACCACCTAAATGAAGTACAATATGTGGCAAAAAAACAATGTCAGAATTACTTGGATATGCAAAATGGAGTTATTCTATGTTAAAGTGATGCATGTCAGATTTCCAAAATTTGTCCTGGTCATTAAGGCGTTAATACCCTGAGGTCTAGGATTAACAAACATCACTCCAATATATTTAATGGCTATTTAAAGCATAGCGTATCCAGGCACTTCCTACAATCCCATAATAAGGATGCATCAAAAATGAAAGTCACACCTTGAGGGCTTATTCAGACAGGTGTATATCGGCTGGGTTTTCACGCCTGGCCAATATATGCTATCCCTCTCTGCAAGAGGAGGAGTCGGGTCTGGCCAGGAGCTAGTGCACTAAACGCCCACCACCTCTCTGCCCTCTCCCCACCACTGCTTGCAATGGGAGGGGCAGGATGAGGCAGAGTTAAGTTCCACCCACCCCGCCCCCTCCCACTGCAAACAGTGGCGAGGGGCGGAGAGGGGCAGGAGCTCAGTGCACTAGCTCCCGGGCAGGTCCACCTCCTCCTCTTGCAGAGAGGGACAGCGTATATTGTCTGGGCTTCAAAACCCGGCCGATATATGCCTGTCTGAATAAGCCCTTAGAAATAGTAGAACAAGGTCATTTTGCATGCCTAAAAGAAAAGAAATGCACTGGATATTATGGTTGAAAACACTCATACCCAGTCATCTAAATGAGGTTCTAGAAAAAAACTTTTAGATTCACTATTTTAAACATTTTATATTTTATTTTCCTTTTACGTTTTTTATTCTCATCATATTTCATATATTGGTATACTCCTTTATTATATACTTAAAACCATGCCCATTTTCTGAAATGTCCTGTTGAATATATAATATATTTTTTATGGATCATTGTTTGATTTTTAATACTAATATATTTTATAATTCATTTTTCTTAGATAATTTATTTTTCTGTTTTAAATGGCATGCATTTTATACATAAATTGTTGTATATATACTTTTCACTATACCTAAACTCAGTATTCAGGATCTTCAATCCCTTCAACACCAGCTGTCTGCTGCATTTTTCTAATCTATCCTTCGTCACAGGTGGTTGGGCATGCACACACAAATCAGATCACTTAGACTAGTCATTCTGCTGCTATTCCTACTCGTGCCCCCTTGCTTCTTTACCTTCAGGGCCGGTGGAACGCAGATGCTCATTTGGAGCGTGGTGTTGTGAGTATGACGCGGGCCCGCACCCTGTTCTGAGTGTGGCTGCAGTACTCTGCTGCCCTGGTTTTCTCACTATCTATAAGTTGGATGGAGATCAGGTATGTCTCCTCATGCTTGAAAAAGGGCAATTTGTGCCCTGAAACGTGTCGTATATTCACTATGTCTGTCAACATGTATGTTGCTATTAAAGCATCTCCTCAAGAAAATCTCCACCGGTACCTTGTTCCTTCTACCTCTGGCTTCCACATTGGGTGGTCTGTAGTTATATCAGACCCCTCCTCTTACTAAGTGTCATTTTCAGTTCTTTATTAGCACAGACCTGAGCACAGAGGTGAGGGGGAACACAAACATATTTCACTGAAAAAGAGCCAAAAATGCAATACCTGATAAGGTGCAGAGCAGGAACGATCGCCGCTGAGCAGGCACAATGGCCGTAGGGTCAGCACAATGGCCGTAGAACCTAGCAATAAGCAGCAAGACAGACTATAAACCAAAGAAGCTAAACTGTCCACTGCAGACTTATATGCAGCCACCCACTCAACCCAGCCCAGATTGGGGAGGAGTG
This sequence comes from Eleutherodactylus coqui, assembly GCF_035609145.1. Classification (NCBI taxonomy): domain Eukaryota; kingdom Metazoa; phylum Chordata; class Amphibia; order Anura; family Eleutherodactylidae; genus Eleutherodactylus; species Eleutherodactylus coqui. The sequence goes on from NC_089839.1 coordinate 142,794,832, forward strand.
ACTGCATGCAACTAAATCTGCAATGTGAACACCCAAAACAAGCAGAGAAGATCAGTTACAAAGTCAGGTTAACATTTGGCAAATAAGTTTTCTTCCTTGTGAAACTACAACTCCCAGTATAGCTTTAACAATGATAAGAGTGTGCTAGGAGTTATTAGTTGTCTGTTTTGCTCCCACAAAAATATCTACATATGTATTTTTAAAAATCATACAGACATTTATTTATTCCAAGAGTGTATGTTATGGCCATGCAGGCCATGTGGAAAACGACCTACACAGACGCAATGGAAATATAGATTGGGCGGGAAACAGATACTGTAAGCGGAATGCACACGAACGGACACCAAAACATAAACCACAATGTTCATACATGCTAAACTCCAGAAACCAGACATCCAGCAAGACTGACAAACACCAAAACACTTAGCCATAATACCAAAACACATCAGCAGATGGAACAGCCAATTAATATGAGCTATTAGTTAGTGCTTTGGCTAAAGTACAAAAGCGCTCAAGCCAGCATCAAGGGTCCAGGTTGTCTTGTGGGCCTAACTTGCCTGAGATGGTAACTAGCAGGAACAAAGCAAATACATACAAGACAGTAAACCAGGACCTAGTTCACACAAGGTCTGCCTGTCTGGCTATCCAAGGCCCTAGCATCTGCCTACCAAAGGATGAAGGGGAACAGGACAAGGCTTGGGCATCCGCCCCCCACCCCAAGGGACAGGTAAGACAAACATACATAATTCGGGCGTCCGACAACCAACAGACTGGTTGATTGGTTATAGAACAGACATGAGCCAAAACAGAACATCAGACAGAATTCAGACAAGGGAAATACAGACAGAAACCAAACTGAAAAGCATACATGCAGATCACAAAGGAGACTGACAGCCAAAAGATCTGCACAACATGCCTTCTAACTCCCAGGTAAGTTAGGAGATGTTAAAGGTATAAATGACCAGAAACCCTCTAGCAAGAGGGGCTGGTATGTAAGTGCACAGACTGAAAGTAATTGATTGGCTGGAGAACTCTACACCATCAGCTAGCCAAATCAACCACACCTGCAGCAGTGTACTCTGGGAAATCCACAGAACCACAAGTCCCAGGAGCACAACATGACGGCATATCCATAAAAGACGCAGCAGGTTTAAATACAATGGTTCGGCTCTAGTATACTGTGCTGTCAGCATATTCAGATAACCGTTCTGTGTTGTAGTTACACATGCCAGATTTCCAAAATTTGGTCTGGTCATTTGGGGCACAAACAGGCTTGCTCTTGAAGGGGTTAAACACTTGTTTTGGTCAATAGGACTTTTTTGTGCACAGCAGAGTGGTTTTATTTTGTTTAGTTTGTTTCATATATATTTATTTGACATTGCTTATGTACAGTAGAAATTACAGAAATCATGGGAGGCACCAAAAGTCAGAGAGTTCTGAAAATAAAGCAGTTGTGAAACTTTGAAGTACCCTGAATTTATTGAGTTCCTGTCAACAAGCTATAGATTTACACAGCCGCTAATCTGTTGATTATTCCCATTACAAACACTGAAATCACTGTAGCAGGACGAACACCTGATGATAAGTTCAAACTATTCACTGTAGGTGTCCGATTAGCCGCCAGCCTACCACAAGGGCTGGTGCTGCTACCACTCTGATCTTTTTTATTTTAAAGGGGAATCTTTGGGGGAATATTGAATCCTTCTTAGTGATAGCATCATCTATCTCTCCTATCGCTATCCTTTGCTATAGTTTAGCTAGCGCTACTTTCTAGCAAGTGAGGATATTTCTACTATTCTATTAGACGCTGTGCTAAGAAATAGGTTCCTGATGACGCCGCATTGATTGCGGCAGAAACGCGTTGAACTGCGTAATTTACTGAAAAAAAGCTACGTCTTTATCCTCTATTTACAGCCCCAGGCTGTTTTTTTGCTAGTATTGGTCTGCCGATACCATCCTTTTTTGAAAGGAATCCACCCTAATTCTCTTTTTTGGTTGGTTAGATTGTGCGCAATACGGGGATTTATTTACATCCCAGGCACTTTCTCCTGCTAGGGTGTTATTCCTCTTAGGAGTAATTTCCGTTTGGTCTCTAAAAAATGTGCTAGTGAGGTGAAACTTTTTTCTTCCCAAGCACACTCATGATCAAAATCTCCATCAGTAGACCAAGGAAACCTCTGACTAAATCTTGAATATATAAGTGGGGTTGACCCTTTCAGTAAACGGCAGTGGTTACACTATATTCATTACAGGGTAGCCTCTGACTATCGTCCAAGCCGCAAAATGGTCTTTTACTTGATATGAGCCCTCTTTTCTGCTCTTCAGGTGATACGGTATCCCTCATTATACTAGCCTTGTGGGGATTACCTACTGAAGAAGCAACTGGTTTATGTTTTTTCTTTTTTTTGTGTGTCCCTTTGGAAACTTGAGATTCAAGTTCCTTTTTAATATATTATTTACCATTACAGACACTGGATTTTTTAGATTAAAAATAAATTAAAGAATTCTTATATTTATTTCCCCATTATCTTAAGAAAAGGGCCTCCAAACTAGTGATACTTGATGCTCCCTCTAGTTCTTCTATACTTTACTACTAAAAAACGACTTTTTACCACAAAATATGTTGCTGTAATAGAAAGTAAAGGAGTTTAAGAACACTTGACAATTTTGACAGCAGCCTGCATTTTGCACACACACAACAAGAGTACCTGTTCTCTGTAAATGACAGGTACGTGGGAGAAATGAAAGAGGGAGAAGTCAGGGAGAATTGAAAGAACATTAGATTCTTGTCTTTAAAGGTAGTTTTTATTCTAAATGACACAGAATCAATGACTATTGATGAATCATCTCATAATTTCTCAAAAATAAATTGTGCACAAAGAACATTTAGGTTTTTTTTAAATACATTTTTCCGTGATTTATAAACATAACAAGAAAAATATTAATGCATGTTTAGCAGACATAATAAAATAGCATGAAGAAGCAGACTTGAATATGCACTTGTACAAACTCTCCTTTAAAGGGGTCTACACAGTAAAGCATTGTAAATAAAGCTTATGCAATACTTGAGTATGACACTAAGAAAATGTTACACTACAGTGAAACACGTAGATTAATATTGCAGTCCATATCTCTTGTCTATGCACATAAAATAACTACACACTGGGGTTGTAACTTTTTTACAACCTCATATTCCTGTTTCCTAATTTGATGAACTTTTGCCTAAAAACAAAGAATTTTATTATTTCAATATTTTTTTCAGAAAAGGTCACCCTGAAATCAAAAATTTAATTTTTTATATGTTTAGATTATTTATTATCTAATACGCATGTATTATAATACAAAAATTAACTTGCAAATGTTCTAATGCTCTAATACTTGTACATCACTGCTTATTGCTCAAAATCAAAGTTGCAATTTGTCTTTGTTTCTATAGGCAGCATGCAGTTCCTGCATCACTTTGATTGTGCGTTCTACGCACTGATTACTTCTTGGTATGTTGAGTATGGATGGCTCCGGTGATTCTCCAATGAGTGGAAAACTTTTGTATTTTCTGGCTGGTTAAAAAGTACTCTCATCTTCATATTTGCTGTCTTTAGACTCTTTAGACTAGGTAGTGGATCATAAGATGTCGATGCTGAAGCAAGACGTTTTCGTCTTTTTGAAGGGTGAATTGTTTTCTCACTTGCAACTTAACCTGTCGTTAACTTTTGTAACATCAAACACTTCATTCAGGGCATCATATTTTCCACTCCGGACACATTCATCATAAAGGTCCTTTTACATGCAAAAATAATCTTTCAAATGTCCAAAAGATTGAAAGATTTAGCAATGTATTTGCATAAAGTGTTAATGGCTTTAATGGCCATTAAAAACTTTAATCATTTACATGTAAAAGGACCTTTAATTACCTTGTTTTTCCTTCAGCTCAGTTGTTTGCTGAGCTAGGTGTGTGTATATACAAACATTTGCCAACAGATTCCATTGTTCTTCTCCTAGCAGAGTACACAGTGTACTCATTATGTATGCAAAGCAAGATACAAGGAGTACACTGTGTATCCTGCAGTCTTTTGAAAGATGAGCAGAATGCATTTAAATGACATGTATTTTCTCAGTCTTTCAGTGGCTGAACGATGGATTTTATGCAGAGCTAAAATCCATCGTGCAAACGAAAAGCGCACGATGCCCGCATTTACATGTAACGATTATCGCTCATTTTCAGCCATTTGGATGAATTTTGAGTTATAATCGTTGTGTGTAAGATGACCTTAAGTCTTCAGCATTTTGTCAAGCTTTGTTTGTGTTACTTGATCTGACACATGTGGAAAATTTTATTTATTGTGCCATAATATCTTAACTTCCTTGGATATTTCCATTATTCACGCCTTCCTTCCTTTGATTAATGCTGCAAGAAACTGGTGCCATCCAATAATTTGCAATGCAGTGACATTCTGCATTTTTTTTCTAGTGACAATTCTTTGGAAGGCACACTTCCTTTTCTTTTATGTGAATGCTGATATCTCATCAGATTACTGGTCCAGATATCCTTGTTCTTCTGTACCTTATCTTGTGCGACATTATATTGATCTGGATTATGATTTCTCCAGCAGGCTTTGGGGTATTTTGTCGCTTTCCGAATTGAGTATCGTGTGCACACATCGACCAGAATCAGACACAAATGCTGGTCTAAAACCGGGAGAGTCTCTACAATGTGTAGAGGCTCAGGCTTTTTATTATAACACATGACAACCGCCCTTCAATGGGCGTGCAACAGATTACATCAGTAACATATAAGATTCTCATTCGCTAGATTATACAGAGTCTCCCGCCTCCCTACCCTCCCGTCCTCACGTCCGCCAAGGTATGGACTTTGTATTCTTTAGCATGCAGATAGCCTTAAGGAATTCTGTGTAGTTGACAAATGATTTGTTTAACTAGCTTGTGTTTGAAGAGTGGAAGGGGGCTAGGTATTGAACACAGGATATACACGACACTATGGCCCTTAACTCTTAGAGGTCTCTTGTGCAATCCCTATGTACTTAGAGCAAATACATCACCCATCCATTGGCTAGCAAATGCCATGATTAGATTGTGTGTGTGTCCTTTAAACTCTTGAGCTAAAAGTCATTACAACAACAAAATACATTTGGGTTATATACAAATATTGATAGACATTTTATACTAAATAATTATCATGTCTATCACAATCCCCCCTTAAAATGTCTATCCTCTAATTCTCTATCTAATTTTCACAGTTTTCTGCGCATGAGCCTATAACCGGAGCGCGTTGAAGGTTCGTTTTAGGGTCTTCAAGGGGGTGTAGGACTTGTCCACTCCTTCTGGGGATGCATCCAGCAAACTCATGGTGGGAGCGGCTTTTCCAGCATCAGTTTCACAGGTCTCTCTGACACAGGGGATAACACAGCAGACTAGAACAGAAAAGGTAACCATCAGTTCACATACAACAGCGACGCCCGTCTGTGCCAGGATCCTTTACCACCCGCTCATCCATGGCGAGTGCTGGTCCCAAAAGTTAGCTCTTTTTAGTTAGTGCGGTCAGCTTCTTAATGACAACTGCGTCTTTACCCGCGGGTCACGTGTCATCTAGGATGTAGGTACAACAAGTCTCCCCTATCATCTTACAGACACTCCCCTTTTTAGCTAAAGTCATATCTAAGGTCATTCTATTTTAAAAGTCATAGTCGAGGTAGGTCCTATTTGTCGACTAGTCCCTATAAGGCGTCTCTAGTATAATTTATAAACCACTGCTAATTATAATAAACATAATTAATCCAGTCAACATTTATTTACTCTAATGATCAGGAAAATGGACTCGAATCTAGTTTTAACTTGATCTCTAATTTTTAAAACTTGTCAGGTACCCCCCTTGGCTATCCTATGACGTCAATGTATACGTGTAGATCAAAACTACCACCAGGGGTCTCTCTTCTCGCTCTAGCATAATGTTACAATACTAGTAGCGTGCACAGGTATGCACGGCGTGGGACTCCCTAATCTTCACCCACACCAGTGTCCCTCCTGGAGATAGTCCTAATGGTGAACACGTCCAGGTCGCCTCACCCTTGCGTCAGGGTTTTCCCACTGCCCGTAAGTCCCTACTCCTAGGAGGGGGGGATCCCTACCTCACCTCAGAGGGAGGCCATGGATTCCCTGGGCTCATTTCCGGGCATCCATACCCTCTATCTGTACAAGTTAATACCCCACAGGGTGTGCCCTCGCCGGAACCTAAGGTCTTCTGCACTATCCCTAGGCAAATGGGAATTCCACTGACAGTCCATCTTAGGAGATCGGGGCAGGCACAGTACTAGTACATTTCTCCTTTTTCTTTGGTAGCGTATGTGTTTGGCATTATCGGAACTGGCTCTTCATCTTTTTCAAACAAGGGAAACGTTGGTGTCTGACAGGATGTGGAGGAGCATAAGGGCTTTACTAAGGCACACTCCCCTGTCCAATTACCCTCCAGGCGGGTCCTCTACCTCATGTCTCCACAAAGCCAGTAAACGTCTCCTAAGGACTGGACCTGATTCTGCATCTATTCCCCTCCTATCATACTGTAGGAGGAGCAATACCCGTTGGTGAGTTCCCCAAAAATCTCCCTCCACCCTGCCTATTTGCCTGGCAGGTGTAGTTTCCAGGGTAGTCAGTAATACTCTCTCCGGTGCAAAACACTTAAGTAGTTATAGAGTATTCCTTCTTCCATTTCTCACGGACAGTGAAATTAGCGGAAATGTTCGTGAAGAGACTAATAAACCACTCTTCAGCATCTACAGGGAGATTTAGGGGGACCATCCCCGAGTGTAGTCGGGCACTACCGCACACGCAACAGTTAGACTTGTTGCTCCTGTTAGCATTGTACCTCATCAACTCCAACCAGAGATTCTGGTCAGAGTAGCCAGTCGCTACTGTCAAGGTGTCCACAAAGGTAGGGTCGGCTATGATCATCATGTTCGTCAAGGTCTTTATCTTACGGCGGAGGGGGTTAATTATGGGCACGGGACTAAGTGAAGGCTTCCATTCGGCTGCATCTACCATATCCCTTATTTTAAACTTCCCTAAGGGATCTGTCCTCCCGTACCGGTATGTCCCCAGACTATAAGTCTCCCCGTCCCCCGGGCTTGGATCTCCCATGGTTAATGTAAAAACCGCATTAAAACCAAGCAACATACTAAGTTCAGCCTTCCAATACCTGCTGTCCTTATTATTCTCAAGGAGGGTTATACGACTAATTAGGGATTTCCCGCTCTTATTTTTCTTATTTAAGGCACTTCGCGGTTTATAGGACCAGTCTGTTCCTGTGTTCCATCCCACTGATCCCCAATAACGGCAGTCTTCTCCCCAGACGTTATCAGTGGCGCAAACATATTGTATTCCCCGGGTATATAAGTCATATAACCAGCTGGACTGAGCTAAATCTGGCCTGCGGTGGGATCTTGCGCCTAGACACGGGACCACAGTACAATAGTCGAAGGAATATGCAGCTACTTGAGCATTGGACGAGTTATACTAGAAGGTAACCATACCCCCATATTCTTCCGACTAAGGATTCCAGTTGCCACCCTCCTCTCTCACTAGCCCTAACCAGAGTAATGTCTTTGGCACAACTAAGATTGGTCTCCCGGATCTGAAGCTTTCTTACAGTATGAAGCGTGGATCCATGTAAGTCTTTCGGCTAGTTTCACAGCTGTGGCAGTAGTCAGAAGCACCTGGTAGGGGCCATCAAATCGGGGCTCAGGAGGGTGCTTCCTGAGGAACTTCTTGACGCACACCCAATCCCCAGGCTGCAAGATATGTGTCCCAGTGTCTGCCTCTGAGTCTGGAAGAGAACACCTGTGCATAGGCTTTGGTTAGTTCTTTAACAACGGAAATCACATACTTAGTCAACACATCAGATTGTAATTGTAACTACTGAGGATAGTAACAACCTAGCCTTGGGGCTAGCCCAAACAATCTCGTAGGGAGATAATGTATAATCCCCCCTGGGTTCATATCTAACACTGTATAAGGCTATTGGATGACAGTCTTTCCAAAGTGGCGTCGTTTTTAAGTATCTTACTTTTAGCGTGCCACTACGTCTCTCCACCTTTCCACTACACTAAAGGTGGTACAGTATGTAAAAGGCCTGGGATACACCCAGAGCAGACATGACATGTTACATTCACCTGCGAAGTTTATACCTCTGTCTGACTCTGAATCACCTCTGGTACCCCATATTCACAGTTTACCTCGTTCATGAGCTTCTTTGCGGTTACCTACTTGTTTACCTTGGTAACAGGGTCGGCCTCCAACCTGCAAAGACATCAACAACAACAAGCACGTAGTCATACTTCCCAACAAGTGGGAACTGAACGTAGTCAATTTGCAATCCCTGAAATGGGTAGAGTGGTCCCGGCAAGTGTGGTGTGGCAAATTTACTTCTGCCCTGACTTACCCATGGCATAGATCATGCTAAACCGGACAAATGATGCAGCAGCTACAGAGAACCCAGAAGTCGCCCAACCTCTTTCAAGCGTCGTCGTCATTACTGCTTTACTAGGTGGGTCTTTCCGTCCATCAGCTGGGCCATCATGGGATACAGGAACTGTGGTGGGCAAGTGCTGTTGACCGTTCACCACACACTGTCCTGTTTCTGCTGCTCCCATATTAGTCCATTTATTCTTTCCTTCCTTGCTGGCTGGTAACTGTAAAAGTCTTTAGCATATCAAAGTCCAAATTTTTGTCAATGTCCAAAGTTTTTTTACCACTGACTCATGCTGTCAGTATCTTTTCTTCTTTCTTCCACGGCTTGAGGGCCGCTGCCTTTGCTGCGCTGTCAGCGAGGGTGTCGTCTCTCGCCTCTCCAGTGTAGGAATCGGTGCGAACTCTCAACTTTGTCAGGTAGAAGTAGGGCCTCCATGCGACTCTGTACCGTTGCACCATTCTCAATTGGTTGTCCTGCTAAGGTAAAAAAACTGTCTGGCCTTCCATATTGGGCCGTAATCATGAGCTATGCCAAATGCATACCAGGAGTCAGTGTAAAGGATTGCCGGTCTTACCTCTCGCCACTCTACACGCCTCAGTGAGGGCCTTCCATTCCGCTTATTGTACTGTGACATGCGGAGGCAGAGCTTCTGCTTCTAGGACATCTTGTTGTGTGACCACTGCATATCCGATGTGGAGTCATCAATCCTCACCCTGGTACCATCTGCAAAAAGCTCAACATATGCATTATCAACAGGGGTTCTGGTAACTGTTTGCATATCTGCAGTTTCTTACTGAATTAGTACTAAATAATCGTGCTGATGTTTTATTTCACATGGCTCGGAATCTTGTAGCACAAAATCATTTATTTATTTTTTTTTTCAAACCCAATAGCTGATCTACAACACCTAGATCATCTATGACCCAGATCACCTATGCCTCCCCCCTTTTGAACCGCAATACTCAATGGAAAAAGAGTCATTGCGATCAAACTAGTAAACCAAGAGGCACAAAAACAAGCACTTTGTAGGTCAAGGTGACATTGTATGCAGCGAAGTCTGAGCGAAAATCTCCTTACAAAAAAATTTTTTTTTTTTTTCCTTCAGGTCGCAGTTAGCATTTTTTAACACAAGGGGGCGCCACACGATTCAAATTTTACGTCACCCAGTGTAATAGTATTTCAGGGTATGGCCAGCGTTTAGCTTTTACTCTCCTGTCGGAATATAATTATAGCTTCAGTGTAGACTGACACTAGAATATACAAAAGACTTAAAGGAAAACTAAAGAATACGGATGAATTAACATCCTACTCTGGGCAATTCAGTCCCTCTTTCTTCACATAAAAAGTAAAATTACTTCACCAAATTGCATGAAAAAGTTTGCTGGGTGACTATAGTGAAATTATTCCATCTGTAGGAGCCTTCCATAACATCATCTGTCTGAGTATCCATTGGAGAAGCGGGCAGTGGAAAACAGAGCCCCTGGGAACATGAGAGAGCGTCCCCTGTCATGTATTCCCGGCCTCTGCCCCCCATGCATCAACTCCAATCTTCCATGCACTATAAACCATCTTAGTCATCTACTATGTCCCAAGCTGCATCTCCACAAAGGTTTGTTTCCCTGAACTTATCACACATCCAAAGTGGCCACATCTTGGAGTGTAACAAAGTCTGGTCAAACAAAACCTTACTTCAGACAATCATGATGTTAGCACTGGATACAGTGGCATTGGGAAATATAGGCCTCCCAAGTGCAGCAAAATGGCCGCCAGAGGCAGAAAGGGGCGGGGCTACAGATCTCCCAGGTGAGGCAAAATGGCCGCTGGAGGACCGGGCGGGGCCAGGGGCAGCAGCACTTCCAGGTGAGGCAAGATGGCCGCTGGAGGAGGAAGGGGCGGGGCCAGGTCCTGTCCCGGATGGGGAGGGACCGGAAGTAACATCACACACCCTGAAATTGAACACATAGGGGGGAAGTAACTTCAGGGTGGGGGCAGGCCTCACTACATTTACTGCAGAGTCACACTATGTTGGATTGTAAACATTGCAAGCACGGCCGCCATTACAGGGAGGGGCTGTAGTCAACACAAAGGCATTACATTGTTCATTAGCAATACACATACCCCCCCCTACATGCTTTCCCCTCTTGAATCTCTTAACTACGTTATACCTCCTCCTAGCAATCTAAAAAACACCTTTCTTTCTGCTGGGCTTCCTACTCATCTTCTGAAAACTTTCTACAGTCTATCTTATCTGTCTATAACCTAACATTTCTTTCTGCAACTTTTCCTGGTCCTTTCCCATTGTTCAGTAACCAAATCACAAGCTCTATGACCTTTGTCCTTGCTCACTTTGCTCAACTCTATGCTACCTGCTTATTCTATTCTATTCAAAGTTTCTGGACACAATAGTGTTTCTCTTGTAAAATCTGCTTTCTTCAAATCCTTCCCATATAACCCCTCTTTCCCACTCAGAAAAGACAAAGGAAACAGAAAGGGTTAATTGAAAAAGCTTTCAGTTCACTCTCTTACCAGCACCCCTCCCCCAATAATCAACACTGCACATTCTTTCTATAGTACCAAACAGACGGGATTACTGGAGAATACCCACAACGGCTCAAGGTATATATATATCTATCCACCTTTATATCAACCCAAGGTATATATCTCATCTACCTTTTTTAACAACCCACCGTCTAGTAATCCCCAAGAGCACTCCTTGTACACGATCTAGACAGGACATTTAGCTATACACAGAGACTGACGATTATTTTCAATGACCAAAACCTCAATAATATTCTGGAGAAATCAGCCGTCACACCATGGCTATATTCCCCGCATATATACCTTTTCACATATGAGAACATAACACGCTCAATCATAAAAGGTAAATATACGTATCATAAATCTTCCTAACCTCACACTAGTTTTACCTAGGAGCACGTGTCACTGGCGTGTTCCCTCAGACTTAAACAGCCGAGTCCGCCCTCCCGACACATTAACCCTCACAGAATTTATCTCTTGGTCTTGTATACACAATTTTTAACCGTCTCAGACACAACAGCATACACAGCGTACAAAATACCCCTAGACAGGTAAAAACGGTGGTTTTTCCGAGTGGACAGACCTGTCTTTCAGTGAAGGTCCAGTCTGGATCAGGAACAGGCAGAAAAGCAGTCAGAACCCAGCTCACATCGGTAGATTTACATAAAGCAATCTTACCGTGTTCTGTAGATTTTCGGGCCCCTGAGTTCTGCGTGCCATCTGCCGATCTCTGTACGTTCCAGGCTGTGACCTCACAGATCCACTCGCTCACCCAGGGACTCCACTGATCTGGATTATGATTTCTCCAGCAGGCTTTGGGGTATTTTGTCGCTTTCCGAATTGAGTATCGTGTGCACACATCGACCAGAATCAGACACAAATGCTGGTCTAAAACCGGGAGAGTCTCTACAATGTGTAGAGGCTCAGGCTTTTCATTATAACACATGACAACCGCCCTTCAATGGGCGTGCAACAGATTACATCAGTAACATATAAGATTCTCATTCGCTAGATTATACAGAGTCTCCCGCCTCCCTACCCTCCCGTCCTCACGTCCGCCAAGGTATGGACTTTGTATTCTTTAGCATGCAGACAGCCTTAAGGAATTCTGTGTAGTTGACAAATGATTTGTTTAACTAGCTTGTGTTTGAAGAGTGGAAGGGGGCTAGGTATTGAACACAGGATATACACGACACTATGGCCCTTAACTCTTAGAGGTCTCTTGTGCAATCCCTATGTACTTAGAGCAAATACATCACCCATCCATTGGCTAGCAAATACCATGATTAGATTGTGTGTGTGTCCTTTAAACTCTTGAGCTAAAAGTCATTACAACAACAAAATACATTTGGGTTATATACAAATATCGATAGACATTTTATACTAAATAATTATCATGTCTATCACAATATATTGCTCCTGAAAAATATAAACAAGTAGGAAGTTGAGTTGTTTTCTCAAAAGTCTTTGATATATACTTTTCAAAAGTTCCATAAAGCTCTATAAAGCTCAAGTAAGTGCTAGAAAGTTTCATAAAGTTCTAAGACACTACTGAGTAGTTATATAAATTGTGATTCCAATTTTTGATCTCGGGGTGATCTGTTTTAAAAAATTAGAGGAATTTAGGTCTTTCAGTGTTTTTATATAAAATCTCATCCATTTAGGCTACAAAAAATAATTTATTTATAAAAGGCAAAAAGTTATAACCCTACTGCGCACACAGCCTCATACGTTTCATAAGTTAACAGTATAGGAATGGGTCTCCCTAATGATCTACCAATTCAACAAAATGAGGCACAGCTCCATCAATGTTCCATGTATACAAAGTAAAAAGTGTGTAGCCTGAATGATCAAGACAGGTGGAACCAATCTTTTGAATATATCAAATTATAGAGCCACACACAGGTCAGCATACAGCAGCTGTCTTGGGACAACAGCAGAGTAGTGATTGCATTTTAAAAGATTATTAACCCCTAAGTGACGAAGCCAGTTTGCACCTTAATGACCAACTAATATTTCTGGTTTTTTTATCATCGCATTCCAGGAGCCATAACTTTATAACTTTTCAGTCGACAGCCATATAAGGGACTGTTTTATGCAGGACAAGTTGTATTTTTTTAATGGTATCATTTTTGGGTACGTATAATGTACTGTATAATGTTTATAAAGTTTTTTAAGGGGATTGGAAAAAAAAAAGAAATTCTGTCATTTGCTTTTTGGATTTTATTTTTACGGCGTTCAGTGTGCAAAATAAATACTGTGATAACAGTATTCTTGGAGTCATAGTTTATACAGTTTTTTTATGTTTTGCTATTTTTGTACACAAAAAGCAATTTTATTTGTAAAGATTTGCTTTTGTGTCTCCGCATTCCAAGAGCCGGAACATTTTTATTTTTCTATCGATGGAGCTCTATGGGGGCTTGTTTTTTGTGAGATGAACCATAGTCTTCATTTATCCAACTTTTGTGAACATATAACATTGCTTTTTGTTCAATTTTTTCTAGAGACAAGACTAACAAAATCTGAAATTCTGGCATGTTTTTTATTTTTAACAGCCTTCACTGTGTGGTATAAATAATATGTTACCTTAATTCTGCAGGCCAGTACTATTACACGAATACCAAATTTATGTATATTTTTTTCAACTTTTTCACAGTATTTAAAAACAATAAGATGGGCAAAATTAGCTATTTTTGACAGGTTTTTTTGTATTTTTTTCATGACGTGCACTGTGTGGGTTAAATAATATACTGAGTTTGTTTTCTCATTGTCATTATGAATACAGCTATACTAGATGTGTGTTTTTTGTTTGTTTTTTTTACATAGTAAGGGCTAAAATAAAAACGTACGGCCAATATACGCTACCGTGTGATGCACAAAGCAGCGTATATGCCATAGGGCAGGGAAAGACAGCTTAGCAGAGCTAAATTGTCTTCCCCTTCCCTCCCCCTCGCCGGCTCTCTGCAAATGGAGGAGGCGGGATGGGGCAGGAGCTCCCCCCCCTCTCCGCCCTTGCTGCTGTTTGCAATAGGAGGGGCGGGATGGGTGGGGCTTAGCTTCACCCCTGTCCCGCCCTTCCAATTGCAAACAGCGGCGATGGGCGGAGAGGAGAAAAGAAGGGGGACGGAGTTTAGCAGTCACGCTGCTAAACTCCAGCCCACCTCCCTTCTCCTGCAGCTGTCATTGGCTCCCATAGGAGTCAATGCAGCTGTCAGCGATGATGTAAGAGCGCCTGTGCTTTTACACTGCAGAGATACACCTCTGTGCAAACCAATGCATCAGAGGGCAGCGTATATCGGTTGGGGCATAAAAAACCTGACGAATATATGCCCGTGTGAATAAGCCCTTAAGGGGGAAAAGCCGGGTTTTGTTGCTTTTCTTTTAATGCTTTATTTTAACTATTTCTTTTAATACTTTCTATTTTTGTCCCACTAGGGGACTTGAATATCTGCATCTTTTTTCGCTATTCTATATACTATTATACATCTGTATAGTAGAGTATTAGAAAGCCTATGAGGTCAGTCATAGACTGGGCCTCACAGGTCACCATTACTGGCAGACCCAGAGTCTATATTGAAGCTTCCGGGTGCCATAGCAATGCATTGGGACCCCACTCATCGCGGGGGTCTGATGAGTGACAAAGGGAGCCCCCTTCCTCTGTCTGCTTTTTACGTACTGTGGGTTAAATAATGAGAATTGAAGGTTTCTTTGGTTCCTGTTATTAAAGCAAGTGCTCAGTTGTCATCCCACAGCAGAGCACCTGCTCCCCTGGGCACAGGAGACCCGCACCAGGCTTCTAATGCAACACTGTTTTTTAACAGGTTTTGCAAGATTAAATCCCCTTACCGTCCACTGTCAGAAGACGTATGGGTGGTTATTAAGGGGTTAACTAATTCACCTTTAGGTTAACTGCACACTGTCAAGTGTGATATGGGGCTGTGAATCAACCCCCCCAAAAAATTAACATCACCTATTATTGAATGGATATGATTGGTCCATGCACTCAGCCAATCAGAGGCAGCACTTCCAGGAGGGGGGATTATTAAATTCCCGGCCAGAAGAAATGATACAGAAGAGAGCCTGGGTGCTAGGGAGAAGATGCGCCTTAGCCGCGACAGCGCTGCTAGGTGATGTATAATTTTTTGTTTTCCAGCAGCTGGGCTTATTTTCAGGGAAGGGCTTATATTTCAAGCCCTTCCCCAAAAGTCCCTGCGGGGATTGCCTTCATTCAATTGCTTTCAATGAGGTGGCAGCAGCGCCAGCCCCATTGAAAGCAATCGGATAGCATCACGGTCCTCTGCCACAGCTGTGACAGCTGTGGCAGGGGATTCTTTTGTTCCTGCTGCCGTCCCCTAATCACTGAACACTGAGTACCCTCATCCCCATAGGAACTAAAGTTAACAGTGGGACATTTAAAAGGTGGCTCTGGCCAGAAGCACCTTTTAAATGCCCTGCTGTAAGCAGTGGGGAAGCTATTCCATGCGCAGGAGTTTCCATTAACTCCTGCTCCCATAGGAGTAAATGGAAACTCCTGCAAAACGCTCACCTATGTCCATGTTTTTTTTAGGTTACGCGCTGTTTTGCACTTCAAATTCTGCACATATGAATGCATTATGAGCGCGCTTGTCTGACCAAGCCCTGAAGGTAGAAATAAATCTGAAATTATTCATCTTTGTCAGATTTTTTTAACATGACAAAAGCATGGCATTTTAACCCTTTCCAATCCACTGTCTGACATCTTAAGACATTATGATTTAAGGCTGTACAGCCATGATGTTGGAAGACATTTGTTGGGGTTCTCTTACTGTATATTGCCAGTCTCTCTGCTGTTGGGGCCTATTCAACATGTGACCTCATGCAGTACTGGCTTTAGCCAGCAGATAGCACCATTGTATAATGGCAGAAAAAGAGTAAGCCCCCTAGGAAAATTCTCAGAGGTTTGGGTATGTTTGAGGGTGGGTAGTGAGATTTAACATCTTTCTTAACAGTACTCAGAGGGGAAGCTAATGGTCCTTAAGTCAAAGTTGATGGAAGGATTGTGGGTAGAAAACCAAGGGATTCCTAGAAGAACTAGAAACTTGGGAGAAAAGATAAGATGCAAACTAACTGTTCCATGTTGATCAGGTTCCATAATAATTTCAAGTTCGATTGTCTCATGAGTTACAGGCTTCAAAGATAACGGTGATCTATCAATGGTTTCCACATCAATCGGTATGGTTTTGGTCCTACTTGAGATATTGTTGTCGAGAGTGTACTTACAATCCATGAAGGTTCCTCCAGCTCCAGATTCTAACAAAGCAGAGTATTGTAATTTATGGCCCCCAATTAGGACCTGTATGGGAATGGCAAAGTGACAAGATGGGGGAAATAACTCATCTTTATCTTGAGTTATCGATGGGATGGGCTGTGACACCGAACCTAGCTGTTTGGGAACACCAGATTTGCCTACGGTCTTAGCACTGGTAAAGGCAATAGTGTTTTGGAACTTGTTGGGGCAATTAACAGCATAATGTCCTGAGCCCCCACAACAGAGACATAGATTCTCCGTATGGTGCCTTTCCTTATCTGCTAGGGAAAGGGGTTTGCAGATGACATCAATCTGCACTGGCTCAAGTACGGTTTCAGTCCATTGCTGGATGTTCAATGCTGGTTGACTGAAAGAATAGGCAGGATGGTTCCCAAAAACCCACAGCTTCTCCTTTTTACATTCTGCAAATGTATAATCAATTCGAATACATAACCGTACATAGTTTTCCAAATTGTCAGGTGTCTCAACTTTGGCAAGCTCATTTTTTACTGGCTCCGATAATCTTCAGCGGATTTGACTCTTCTGGGTGGCTAGGTTTGATGTGGTGTCAGTCACCCAGCAACAAAATTCTGCCGTGTATTCGGCAATAGAGCATCGCCCTTGTTGCAGGTTATGTAACTTACCCTCTGCTGTGGCACAGCGATTCAGGTCATCAAAAGCTTGATTCATAGCAGTAGTAAAGGCATCAAGACTGTCAAGGAGTATACTGTTGGTTTTGACATATGGCGAGGCCCATGCAAGCACCCCATTTGTGAGGAGGTTGATGATAAACAATACCATCTTTATGCCATTGTGAACAGAGTAGGTTGCATTTGAAAGTAGATATGGCACTGGTTAAGGAATTCTTGATATTAGCAAATTTTGCTGGCAGTGACATGCGAACATCTGCACCTGAATTGCACACCTCATTGAGTTGCCTCTATAACCCATCTATTTCTCTTTGTAATTCAGAAACCTTTCCCTGGTAGGTGGCACAAAATTCTTGGAGCTCAGCTACCTGTTTCCCTAGGGTGGTCGCAACGGACTCCATATTGGGTGTGATTATTCTGTTACCATCTGGCATGGGTTCGGAGACTCTTGTTGTAACCTGACAGCAAATAGCATGGTCAAGAGAAGCCAGGGGTCAATAACAGGTAGATAACTGTTGCAGTACAAGGGAGCGGGCAGGTAGCATAGTCAGAATGTAGCTAGAGGTCAGTAATGGCTAGCAGCAATCGTACAGAAAGGAGCAGTTATAGCAGAGCTAGACTAAATGCAGAGAGCACAATAATCACAGAAGGAAGGAGGGACAAGGCCAGGTTTATATGGGGTGTGCAATCAAAGGACAGGGTAGAGCCAATCAGGGAAACAGGAGCAGGAACTAGGAACAAGGACGGTGTTTAGCAATGGAGCTATCCAACTCTCTGTATAGGTCAGCAGGAAAGGCCACCACCTAGAGTGCAGGAGCTCCTGGGTTTGAGTCCTGATAAACTGTGTCCGAAAGGTGGAAGGTGGCTTCATCAGTAAACACTAAAGATTCTGTGAAATAATTGGTTTTCATTAGATTTTGCATACTCTTGTAGAAAGAACATCACCTCGCTTTGTTATCCGTAATTGGTAGGGATAATATTGCAAAGGTTTGCACAGAATCTTCCACACAGTCGGCTCAGGGATGACCATCTCTCTGCTTGCTCTCATGGTGGATTTCTCGGACTTTGTATGAAACCTGCACGGACGCGCTCTACTGTTTTCAAGCTTACTGGTGGAAAACTGGATTGTTTTTACTTACAGATGCAACCTTTTTCATTAAAATTGGAGTACAACCTATGTATTGTACGCCTGCTGGGTGGAGCTTCATCAAACTTTGAAAATAACGTTGCTCACTAATAACAGACTGGTACACATGTAAATACTTTTTAACAAATGCTTCTAATATTATTCATTTATGTTTAAATACCATTAGTGGAAATGATAAAATATTTTTTAAAAATCATTGATGTGCCCCTACCCCACAATCGTATAACCAACACTAAATCAGAGCTTGGCTTTGCTATTAGATAGCAGTTTTCTGGCCTCCCACAGTCCTTTTTGCCAAAATGCCACATTACTGGCAAAAAGCACTGTGTCCACATGTTAGTTGTAGATCAATAGTAAAATATGGAACATTCTACAAAAATTGCATTTTTAGTAATGCTAAAAATTGTAATTTTAGATGAATATCAATATTTCAAACATTAAAAAAAGCTAACTAACAACCGAGTTCTCTCCAGCTGAAATCAAAATAGTTTCTTCTTCTGAAGATGATAGCTTTTTAAAGAAAAAGAAAATAAGAACAATTAATTGGCAATGCTCTATTGATATAAAAAAAAACTTTTTTTCAATCCTTACAATTATCCACAGTCTTGACCATGGTGAGCTGCCTCTTGAGTCCACTGGTGAAGACATCTGAAAAAAGGAAAAAAAATACTTAGATGTTTAAACTTCAACACAACAGATTTGGACCCTAATGTCAATTTTTATTTAACTTTGACAACAAAGAGGGTTTTTTTAAATTTTCATGTCCATACTCTTTAGGACATCAAAAATCCAGTGCAACCCCATAAGACAAAGGCCTCTGGCGACCATAGCATCCCCTCAGTAATTCTGAATCATCAGCAATACACGTAGTCCCCACAAAGTTGGAGCAATCATCCCCTTCCAAGAAAAAAAAAACATCCTATTTTTTGTTATGCTTTGAAAATGTTGCCTTCTTACTAAGTCTTTGTGAGGAAATCACTATTGCGTATAAAAATACTTCCATGAATAAAATATTTCCGTATTCAAAATAAACCCACACAAAAAATGTAAATCATTTAGGGGTTTGGAAATATTCTAGGACCAGTGTGTTGTACAATATATTTTTTAACCCTTGCTTGGGATAGCAAGAGTCAATGTTCCCAAAATGTAATTTCACAATGGCATTATAAAATTAAATTTAGTTGTCATGTTGCAAATAACAAACATTATAAGGATGATGACTTAAAAAAAAAATTGAGTATACTGTCAATGAAACAGAAATCAAAGTACACTGAAGCACGCTTATGACAGTATATTTAGAAAATATTTAAAAGAAAAGGAGAAGGATAGAACTTGGTTATCTTACTCATCCACCGTACGAGCATAAAACTATGTTACATAATTAGTAGGAGAGGGATGTTGAATGATGGAAAAAAATAAACAGCAATGCAAGAGCTGCATTTTGCAGTCTCAAAAAATTTCACAGTGGAATTAATATATGTGATTGAATTGCTATATGTTTGCAATAGATCACCTAATCCCACAAAAAAAACCTGCATACTATGCAATTAATTGAAAAAAAGGTAAAGCAACACAGCCAAATAAATATATATACCCAGATAATATTTCAGGAGGAGCACTTTCAGGCTCTTGCAGGCTCCAAGATGTAGTCAGGTGGTGCTTGAGCTCTCTCACATGGGTCTTCCTATCACTAAATTTTATGCATAAAACTTAAATATAGGAATGGGCTGACAAACATACACAGAATATGTATTGACTGTCAATACATCTAGACAGCTCACTGTACTCACTGTACATTGTGGTCTATGAACCTATCAGTCTTGTGGTACCCACTGTTCATCTAATTATAGTGTTAGTTTGTGGGAATAACAAAAGATAATTGTTTCTCTGTGCTCCCACTAGGGTTTCCACAGAAATCTTGCTATTCTGTGTACGTTTGTCAGCCCATTCCTATATTTTAAGTATTATGCATAAAATTTAGTTTAATTTTAGCTAGTCTATTCTGTTAACGGCTTTCTTAATAATGATATAGACTATACTCTGTCTCTGTGACTTTTCCTATCACTAGAGGACGATTTCTGTGAGTTCTTTTATCTTATCTTCCTTCTCTTCTGCTCATACTCATTAAAAAAACAAAGAAAACAGATCCGTTAAATAGACCCCTAACCTTTTCTGTTTGGTTCCATTACCAATCAAGTATAATGTTAGAAAAACACAGAAATGTCCCTTCTGATTGGTCTCCCTCTATTTTGCTGAAAAATAGTGCTGCAATCGGTGTTGTTTTTTCAGTAAAAAAGAAGTTGAAAGCAATCAGAACAGAAGTGAACTAAGCACATCGGAACTCCATTGGAACAAATCACTACCAAATCTTTTGCAGAACTACGTGCAAAAGAGATGTTCTGCATTTTTAAATTGAACACACTTGTTTGTAATGGACTTAAAGGGGTTGTCCCGCGCCGAAACGGGTTGTTTTTTTTTTCAACAGCCCCCCCGTTCGGCGCGAGACAACCCCGATGCAGGGGTTAAACAAGAACACCGGACAGCGCTTACCTGAATCCCCGCGCTCCGGTGACTTCTTACTTATCTGCTGAAGATGGCCGCCGGGATCTTCTCCCTCGGTGGACCGCAGGGCTTCTGTACGGTCCATTGCCGATTCCAGCCTCCTGATTGGCTGGAATCGGCACGTGACGGGGCGGAGCTACACGGAGCCCCATTGAGAAAAGAAGAAGACCCGGACTGCGCAAGCGCGTCTAATTTGGCCATTAGACGCTGAAAATTAGACGGCTCCATGGAAACGGGGACGCTAGCAACGGAACAGGTAAGTGAAAAATTTCTGATAACTTCTGTATGGCTCATAATTAATGCACAATGTACATTACAAAGTGCATTAATATGGCCATACAGAAGTGTATAGACCCACTTTGTTTCGCGGGACAACCCCTTTAACGAATACTGAAAGTTTAATACTATAAATAGATTTATCTCATTAATTTTATTTTTATCTTTAATTCATTTATATCATTTTTTTATTTTAACCCACTTTTAGCTGTATAAAGACGACAGGATAAAGTTTATATGAGTTTTAGATATAATTATTAATATTTTATATACATATTAATCAATTGTTTTTTATTAAATGTTTCGGATTGTCAGCCTTATCAGCAGTTCTCTACGGGGAGTGCTGATGGCATTGTTTCCCACTGGAGAACAAAGGACCTGAGAGCAGATAAGAGCCCTCGGGCTATTAACTGTTTTCAGCTAAGACTTCATCTGCACACTTAATTGCTTTTAAGTAGCTGAGTAGCTACTTAATAGTTTATGCAAAATGATCACTCAAAGCCGTCACTCAAACTGTCGTTTGAGCGGTCTTTGAGCGATCATCGCTCCGTGTAAATGGGGCTTAAGGGTTGTTTATTTATTATAGATAAACTTTAATTAATCAAGATTGTAAACCACATGTTAGATGGAAATTATGCATAAAGATATGGAAGCAGCTTAATCATATATAACAATCAGGGGATGGTAGTTATTGTCCATTTGTTTATGTCACTAGATTGATAAAGTTGTAGTATATCTGAACCAGTCGGCGTTACCTTGCGGTTGTCAGGATGGGTGGCTATCGGGGTCGCCGTGCCCGCACGGCAGATGCTGTCGCCCCTGCTGCGAGTGCGCGTCGCAGGGGGACTCCTACGCTGGTCATCACTCCTGGCCGCCTGACTCCTACACGGCGCAGAGGTGCTAGGAGCATGGCAGCTGCTGCCCGGCGCAGTGTCCCTGTTTCCATGGCAGCCTGCTGCATCCCTACTGACCTAATCTGGTCTGCTAGTGCTGAGGGAGGCTCTCCCAGCACTTTCTGATCATCCTGCTGCTGTCAGGTGCTCCGCCCCAATCAGCTGCTGGGGCGGGAGCTCTGACAGCTTTTAAACCCTGCAGTTGCTTTCTGACACTGCCAGTGTTTGTTTAGGCTTCCTTGCACTCACCAGCGTTACCTTGGATTCCTGTTTTCTAGTGTATTGACTTCGGCTTTTCCCCTGACCTGACTTAGTCTCCTCCTTCTGTACTGCGTTTCTCCGGACTGACTTTTAGTGCTTGGCCTTGGCTTGCTCCTGGACTGGTTTGCGGTTTTCCCTTTGTGCTTCGCTGTGGTTGTCTGTTTGTCTGTCCATTTGTTTTCTGTTTCCAGGGATTGTGGATTTCCCCAGCATTCCCTTAGCCAGTGTAGGGACCATCGCCCAGTTGCCCGCTTGGGGTTAGCCAGGAGTGGAGGCAAGTAGGCAGGGACAGGGGTTGTGGGCTACGTTGCAGGGACCCCTGACTCCTGCTTTCCCTGGTTTCCTGACAGAAACACTGGCCGCAAAACGTTTTCTGGTTCCTACATCCATCCAGCCAAACTAGTCCATCCATGGAGGCTGTTTCAGCCCTAGCTAATCAGGTGCAGAGCCTGACAGGTAGGGTGCAAGATTTAATCGCACGGTTCCTCCAGCAGGAACAGGCTGCGGCCAGCGCACCAGCGGTGCCGCCTCCTACTCAGATGGATAAGCTTGAGCCCAAGGCTACCCTCCCTGATTTTTTTTCGGGGAACCGGAGACAGTTTTTCTCCTTCCGGGAGGGGTGTAAGCTGTATTTCAGTTTGCGTCCGTACTCCTCTGGAACCGAGTTCCAAAGAGTGGGACTTGTCATATCCCGCTTGAGAGGTGACCCGCAGAATTGGGCTTTTTCCTTGCCCGCCGACTCGCCCATCAGGCAGTCCCTGGACTCTTTCTTTACCGCGTTATGCCAGATCTATGACGAGCCTGATCGGGCCGGGTATGTGGTTTCCAGGTTATTAGAACTGCGACAGGGTAGACTGGCAGCGGAGGAATATTGCTCTCAGTTTCGACAGTATTGCGCTGAATCTGGTTGGAATGACCGAGCCCTTAAGGACTTATTTCTGACGGGTCTCTCGGATGCTCTGAGAGACCTCCTTGTTTCGTATCCTGAGCCTGACAGTTTGGAGCAAGCCATGACGCTAGCCATTAGAGCTGACCGCCGCCTTAGGGCAAGATGCTTCCCCAAGACCAGTTTTGGGTTATCAGCCCGTAGGACTGACGTCCAGGGTTCACCAGCTGTTTCCTCGGAACCCATGGAACTGGGGTCCATGTCTCCCAGACAACGCAAGGAGTTTCATAAAGAAGTAGCGAGCAGCGCCAGAGATGGATACATTTTCTTTAAAAGCGCATCAATAGATGCCTCTTTATTATATTCAATACATCCAGTAAAACGCACGACGTTTCGACCCGACAGAGGGTCTTTTTCAAGTGCACTTGCAAAAGACCCTCTGTCGGGTCGAAACGTCGTGCGTTTTACTGGATGTATTGAATATAATAAAGAGGCATCTATTGATGCGCTTTTAAAGAAAATGTATCCATCTCTGGCGCTGCTCGCTACTTCTTTATGAATTGATGACCTTTGAGGATCCAAGGGAGTCGGTTCCTCCTGCACGAGATTTTGCGCATTATTTCCTGTTCCCTCCCATTATTGTGGTTGAATCCAACGGAGTGCTGCCGCAACTTTGATTATTTGGATGAACGCAAGGAGTTTCGTCTCAAGAACCGACTGTGCTTGTACTGTGGAGAACCAGGACACCAGGTCGCATCCTGCGAGAAGAGGCCGCAACCGGGAAGACTTCCGCTCCTAAGTGATGTCCGGGAGGATCACTTAGGAGCCCCGGTACCCCCATAATGTTCCAAGTTGTTATTACCAGGCTCTATTGTGTTTGATTCCTTCCATGTTTCTGGTCAAGCCTTCATAGATTCTGGAGCAGCCGCCAATTTCATTAATTTTGATTTCATTGCTCCCATAGCCAAGGTGTTAAGAAACTTGATCCTCCCGTCCAGGTGTCTGGAATTGATTCTACACCCTTATTAGCTGGACATGTCAGTCGGGTCACTCCAGAGCTGAAGTTTTCTGTGGGGGCCTTGCACACAGAACCTTGTACCTTTTTGGTCATGGAAAACCTATCAGTGGATGTGGTGCTCGGCCTGCCGTGGTTAAAGGTACATAACCCAGTCATCAACTGGGAGACTCTGGAGTTGGTCCGATGGGGGGCAGGGTGCAGTGACCACATGCCTGCCGTTCAGGTCCATACCACTGAATGCAAGGAACTGACCCTGCCGCATTATTTGTCCGAATTTGCTGATGTATTTTCTAAACGGCTGTCCGATGCATTACTACCTCATCGGGAGTGGGATTGTAAAATTGACATTATTCCCGGGGCTAAACTTCCAAAGGGGGGTATATATAACATCACTGTACCTGAGCGAGAAGCCATGAAGGAATACGTTTCTGAGAGTTTGGCCAAGGGCTATATCCGCCCATCTGAGTCTCCTGCTGGGGCAGGGTTCTTCTTCATAGAGAAGAAGGATGGCGGCCTGCGGCCATGCATCGATTATAGAGGGTTGAATAAGATCACTGTCCGTAACCAGTACTCTCTTTCTCTGATACCTGATCTCCTGAATCAAGTATCAGGAGCTAAATGGTTCTCCAGGCTTGATCTGAGGGGAGCTTATAATCTAATCAGAATAAGAGAGGGAGACGAATGGAAGACGGCGTTCAATACGCCATTGGGGCATTTTGAGTATTTGGTGATGCCTTTCGGTTTATGAAATGCCCCGGCCGTCTTCCAAGGTTTCATGAATGCTATATTCCAGGATGTCATGGGCATATTCTTGGTGATCTACTTAGACGACATCCTGGTGTTCTCGGCTGACTGGGAGTCACACCTTTGTCACCTACGGATAGTCCTCAACCGACTTTGGGCTAACCAGCTGTTTGCAAAACTCGAGAAGTGCTTGTTTGGGGTCCAGGAGATCTCATTTCTAGGGTACATAATTACTCCATCTGTCATCAAGATGGATCCAGGGAAGGTTAGGGCAATAACAGACTGGGCGCAACCTACTAACCTGAAGGCTTTGCAGTATTTTCTGGGATTTGCCAACTTCTACCGCAAATTTATTAAGGGTTTCTCAGTCATCGCCAAACCATTAACTGATTTAACCAAGAAAGGGGCTGAGGTTGGCAGCTGGACATCTGAGGCGGTCACCGCCTTTTTGAATCTTAAAGAAGCCTTCTCCTCCACGCCTGTCCTTGTTCAACCCGACTTGAACAGCCCCTTCATTGTGGAGGTAGATGCTTCTAAATTTGGAGTGGGTGCTGTCCTGTCTCAGGGTCCAGCAACCCTCTCTAACCTCCGACCCTGCGCGTTCTTCTCAAGAAAATTCTCGTCCACTGAACGTAACTATGATATAGGTAATAGCGAATTGTTGGCCATCAAGTGGGCTTTTGAGGAATGGCGGCATTTCCTTGAAGGAGCCAGACACCAGATTACTGTCCTCACTGACCACAAAAACTTGGTGTATCTTGAGTCAGCTAAACGACTAAATGCCCAGTAGGCGCGCTGGGCCTTATTTTTTTCCCGTTTCAATTTTGTCGTCACCTTCTGGCCTGGGTCGAAGAACATTAGAGCCGACGCGTTGTCGCGTAGCTTCGATGTGCCTGAACCCGTGGATTCTCAGCCAGAGGGGATCCTCTCTCCTGGAGTGGTTCTAGCGGCCTTAACCCCCGGTCTCTCATCTCTGCTACATGCCGCCCAGCAAGGTGCCCCAGAGGCCCTTCCGGAGGGCAAACTGTTTGTTCCCCTCTCCCTGAGACTACGAGTTCTCGAAGAGATACACTCTTCAGTTCTGACCGGTCATCCTGGCATTAGGGGGACATTGGATTTATGCTCCCGGTTATACTGGTGGCCCCAGATGTCCCGAGATGTCCGGGGTTTTGTCAAGGCCTGCGCTGTTTGTGCTCGGGGGAAGAATGTTAGGAGACGCCGTGAAGGTCCTATTCTTCCCCTACCACCTCCATGTAAACCTTGGTCATACATATCCATGGATTTCATTACGGCTTTACCCCCGTCACAGAGAAATACCGTCATCTGGGTAGTGGTTGATAGATTTTCTATGATGGCCCATTTTGTCCCATTAAGTAAATTACCCTCAGCTAGGGACCTAGCTGACCTGTTTATTAAGGAGACAGTCCGTTTACACGGTGTTCCAGAAGATATTGTTTCTGATTGGGGGGTACAGTTCGTGGCACGGTTCTGGCAGGCGTTCGGTAAGCACATCGATGTTAACCTGTTGTTCTCTTCCGCCTTTCACCCTGAGTCCAACAGACAGACGGAGCGTATGAATCAGGAACTCATTCAGTACCTTCGTCTGTTTGTCTCGGACAACCAGGAACAATGGGTGAAGTTTTTGCCTTTGGCAGAATTCGCTATAAATAACCATACCAGCTCATCATCTCAGTTTTCCCCATTTTTCTGCAACTACGGGTTCCATCCCTGCTTTACCATATCTGTCTCCTTGCCGTCGGATAACCCGTCGGCTGATTCCTTTACGGGGGAGCTGGACGCAGTCTGGGTCCAGGTTCGCAAGAACTTACTGGAATCGGAGGAGAAGTTGCAGAAACAAGGTGCTGGTAAATGCACTCTGTCTGACCCCTTTGCAATTGGTGACCTAGTCTATCTGTCCACAAGAAATTTAAAGTTGAAGGTACCATCTCTCAAGTTAGCTCCTCGTTTGGAGGGCCATTCCCTATTTCCAAGGTTATTAACCCGATGGCCTATGAACTAACCTTACCTAACCTTGCCCACCCACAAACCTCCTCCTCCCACCCTTGTCCAAGGAGAGATGGAGTTCGAGATAGAACGAATTCTGGACTCTAGGCGGGTACGGGGTGCTTACCAGTATTTAGTGCACTGGAAGGGGTTTGGACCCGAGGAGCGGTCATGGGTTCCGGCCAAGGATGTTCATGCTCCGCGGCTAGTCCGTCACTTTCATAGGACCTACCCCCTCAAGCCAGCACCGGGTCATGGGGGTCCGGTGTCCCCCGGTAAGAGGGGGGGTACTGTCAGGATGGGTGGCTATCGGGGTCGCCGTGCCCGCACGGCAGATGCTGTCGCCCCTGCTGCGAGTGCGCGTCACAGGGGGACTCCTACGCTGGTCATCACTCCTGGCCGCCCGACTCCTACACGGCGCAAAGGTGCTAGGAGCATGGCAGCTGCTGCCCGGCGCCGTGTCCCTGTTTCCATGGCAGCCTGCTGCATCCCTACTGACCTAATCTGGTCTGCTAGTGCTGAGGGAGGGTCTCCCAGCACTTTCTGATCATCCTGCTGCTGTCAGGTGCTCCGCCCCAATCAGCTGCTGGGGCGGGAGCTCTGACAGCTTTTAAACCCTGCAGTTGCTTCCTGACACTGCCAGTGTTTGTTTAGGCTTCCTTGCACTCACCAGCGTTACCTTGGATTCCTGTTTTCTAGTGTATTGACCTCGATTTTTCCCCTGACCTGACTTCGTCTCCTCCTTCTGTACTGTGTTTCTCCGGACTGACTTTTAGTGCTTGGCCTTGGCTTGCTCCTGGACTGGTTTGCGGTTTTCCCTTTGTGCTTCGCTGTGGTTGTCTGTTTGTCTGTCCATTTGTTTTCTGTTTCCAGGGATTGTGGATTTCCCCAGCATTCCCTTCGCCAGTGTAGTCACCGTCGCCCAGTTGCCCGCCTGGGGTTAGCCAGGAGTGGAGGCAAGTAGGCAGGGACAGGGGTTGTGGGCTACATTGCAGGGACCCCTGACTCCTGCTTTCCCTGGTTTCCTGACAGCGGTGACATCACTACGTCTAGTGGATAATGTTATGTCTTTCAGTGTGTATAATTGAGACAATTGATAATCAGTATATAATGGACAAAAATAGTGTTAAAATAATCTGGAAAGTTATATATGCTTTAGTGGTGTTTCCTTAAATAATATCTGTTTGCTCAGGTTTTTTTTTCATTCACATTTTAAGGCAAAACGTCTATAGAAATCTATGGAGAAAAAGGCAATGAAAAAATATGAATGTTTTTGTAGACTAACAGCAAGCAGACATTCTTGCTATGAAAAATACTGCTAAAAATGCATAGAAAAACATACCTAAACTCTGGGTTTAAATCCAACAACTAATGTTTTAGATAGTATGACATAATTAATTACATCTTGAATATTGATGAAAATGCAGAAAGTTCTGAAAATGCAGGACACATTTCCAAGCATAATCCATTTCTGAGTAAATAAAAATAAGAAGTAACAGAACATCCTGGTTCATTCAGTATCTGCTGTGTACCTCAAGGGAAATGCAATATTTCGGAATGACTTTCATCAACAGCTGTCCTCTGACTATTAAACCCTTGTCAGTAAAAAGGTTAGGTTCCTGTTGCCAAACTTTCTTGTCCATTTTCTGCAAAAGAGAACGTCTTAATTAGAGATGAGCGAACGTGTCCGTTACGGACACATCCGCACCCGGACACCGGCTTTAGCGAACACTGCAGTGTTCGCGCGTAAGTGTCCGGGTGCCGCCGGGGGGCGGGGAGATGCGCGGCGGCGCGGGCGGCAGTAGCGGGGAACAGGGGGGAGCCCTCTCTCTCTCCCTCTCCCCCCCACTCCCCGCCGCACCCCCCCCGCGCTGCCACGGCGGCCCCCGAACTTTTTCGCCCGAACACCGAGGTGTTCGCAAAGTTCGGTGTTCGGGCGAAAAAGGGGCGGGGCCGAACGTGTTCGCTCATCTCTAGTCTTAATGCATTTCCATGAAGTCATCCACAGTCAATGGCAGTGGAATGTATGGCTGTCCATCCTGTTCATCTATAAAATAATCCTTGAGAGCTGGAAATGAACACTGTAGCTTCAGAATAGGTGAATGATATTTTTTAATACTTGTTGTGTATGTCATTACTGCACAGAAATGTAAGGGAAAGGTTTGAGATTTACCAGATAGAATGCCTTTAATATACTGTATCTCTTCTCAGTTTTATTTACTGCATCTAGCTCTCTGATGCACATTTAAAGCCCCAATATACTTGACAGGTCCCCCAGTGATGACCTGCTGGGATCTAATGTGATAAGCTTCTATCAACAAGGGAAATGTCTATTGATCAATCATTTTAGTCAATGGTCCATTAATTAAAGGGGTATTCCAGAAACTTCTTATTTTTTTAAGTTTTCATCCATCCACTGGATGGGTGAAAACTGCCAAATTGGTGGGGTTATGACCACTGGGACTCCAACTAATTTGGGGGGCCGATTTTCCTATCCCTCCTCACTTCCAGGTGGCTTTTCTCATCTGCAGAGACTTCATTGAATGGAGCACTGGCTGTACATGAGCGGCCCCTGCTCTATTCATTTCACTGGGGCTGCTGTAGATAGCTGAACATTTTGCACTTGGGTATGTCCAGCAGTCCCATTAAAAATGAATAAAGCGGCACTGTGCATGTATGACCAATGGGGTCTGCAGTGAGGGTGATGGAGGAAACGGGACACCTGTTTGCAGGATCGGTGGCCGTCCCACTGGTCGGATCCCACTGATCTATGAGTTTTCACTGATCCAGTGGATGGGTGAAAGATTGAAAACATATCCAGTCTTCGGAAACCCACCCTAAATGGGTACAAGGTTCTTAACAACAAGTCCCATTCTGTCCTGGATACTAGAGGTGGGTTCTAAGAAGGATACCTCCCTATTTACTATATATTCCCTAATAGAAAATATGGGCCTTTAAATGGGCTTTCTTGCACATAGTATTACAAAGTTTAGAGACTGTCCATATCTTGTTTTTCTAAAGGTACCCGGGTTACGTCCTGGAGTTGTGTCTCAATCTCAGAAGACCAGATTCAGATGGAACCTTGTGACAGAACCATAGTCTTCTATTGATAAAACAGAAATCAATAAGGTCTCTGTTTGAGAAGCTTTTAATTCATTTCCGGCATTTGTGTCTGAAAAAATATCATGGTTGACCATACTAGTTTCCATGTGAACAATGGAAGCCTATGGTTTCTCCTGGCGTTCAATCTAAATTTGGTTTCCAGGGGTTCAGACATAACCCTGGGACAGAACCATGGGACATATAGGAAAATAAAATGTTAATGGCCTCTTTGTAACCAAAGCATCTATAGTATCTTGGTAATAAAGGTAATACAAGATTGAATTAATATTTTCATTGAAAAAAATCACAGAAAACGGCCCTTACTTACTCACTAAGGAGTGCATGTAGATGCATCCTCTCACCATGCAGGTAGCAGACTATCAGATGAGGGAGCTAATTGCACATTAAAAACCATACGTACATTGCACAGACAGCTGAAAACTAATAATGCTGCAACAACAGATCAATTCTATATTTTTCAGGCTATCTTGAACAAAAAGTTGGATAGGAATTCTCTGACATTCAATTTAATTTCTGCAATGTGCACCTTGCCAAAAATGAAGCACTAACTCAGATCTCTCTCTGTTTTTGCCTTATCCCTTATTGTCTATTTTTTGTTGGTATTGTCACTCAGCTATTTAGTTTCATAGTGAGTGTGTTGATAACATGTTTAGTTCTATCAAGTTTAGCCTTTTATGGTTACAAACTCCACTTGACTGAGGGAAAGGCTGAAAACTATCCAGTACCTGTGCCTATAGTGCTGTTAAAGGAGTTGTCCCGCGGCAGCAAGTGGGTCTATACACTTCTGTATGGCCATACTAATGCACTTTGTAATGTACATTGTGCATTAATTATGAGCCATACAAAAGTTATAAGAAGTTTTTCACTTACCTGTTCCGTTGCTAGCGTCCTCGTTTCCATGGAGCCCGCCTAATTTTCGGCGTCTAATGGCCAAATTAGACGCGCTTGCGCAGTCCGGGTCTTCTTCGTTTCTCAATGGGGCCGCTCGTGCAGGATGCCGGCTCCGTGTAGCTCCGCCCCATCACGTGCCGATTCCAGCCAATCAGGAGGCTGGAATCGGCAATGGACCGCACAGAAGCCCTGCGGTCCACCGAAGGAGAAGATCCCGGCGGCCATCTTCAGCCGGTAAGTAAGAAGTCACCGGAGCGCGGGGATTCAGGTAAGCGCTGTGCGGATTTTTCTTTAGGTCCCTGCATCGGGGTTGTCTCGCGCCGAACGGGGGGATGGGGTTGAAAAAAAAAAACCCGTTTCGGCGCGGGACAACCCCTTTAAGTAAATTGTAAGACGGGTAAAGACTTGTAGTGTAGGAGGGGACATGACATATGTATTATGTATGCAAGTTATCAAAGGATTGCCCATTCAAGTTCCCTTATATGACTGATAAATACAGTATTATAAAAAATAAATAAAAACAAGTGTTTAAATATTTTAAAATACAAGTTAAAAAAGAATGTCCCTTTGTACAATAAAAAACACTTTACTATTGAAAAAAAAAAAGCCTGTACAAAATTGGTATGACCACATTTTTAACAACCCTTACTATAAAACTATGATGTCATTTATCCCAAATGGAGAATGCTCTAAAAAAAAAAGAGAAAAACAATGGCTTTTTAGTTTGCCACAGCCCCCAAAAACGTGATCAGAAGTTGTGTAGTGTCCCAGATCAACATCCTGGTCCCCTCCATAAATGTCATACATGTTCTGTCTCATGTGGCTGCACTGTGCAAAGCTGTCAGGTCAATTTTCTGTATGTATGTTGCACAGCTCTGGCATCTGAAGGGTTAACTCCCATAAAATCATTGCCTGTCAGCTCTGCTGCTGAATGTATCTTTCCTACTGTGTCATTTGGTATAAGTGAGGTTATACAAAGCGCTGTAGAATAAGTTGGCGCTATACAAATAAAGATTATTATTATAAAAGTGAGTGTCTGAGAGCGAGAAAGGGTCTGTCTGTTTTCTTCAATCTGTGTTAGAGCAGGGTTCCATCTTGCCTGATGCTGGGGACTAACAGAGAGCTGCATGGAGGCACCTTTAGCTTCCATGTTGGTGAAGATGGAGGAAGAGGAACGACTTCCCGTAGCATCTGGAGAGTGGATATAATAGGAGTGAGTCCCTTTCAGAGAGAGAGCGCACAACCCCCAACGTTCTAGAAACCAGGTACCTGTTCGCATTACAGGCATCATTTTTCCTGTGTGGCCGTCCGCCGCTTGGATCACCACACAGAGGTACGTAATTGCGACACCCACGCGGATGTTGTGCGGGGTGCATCTAGGCTAAGCCTTTCTTCAATAATTGTCTGCCAGAGTATATGTGGAGTGACCCCTACCTTTTACCTCCTCTGGAGTATACCCAATTTCTGGACTGGTGACATATAGATAACGTGGACTATAGGGCCGTATTGTTCCTGTGTTTCCTCCCAACCTCTGAGCTGCTGCCTGTAACTTTATGCAAGTGAATGATAACTGTAAATGCCTGTTGTTTCAGGTTTATTCAAGTAAAGTTTTACCGGGCCTCAACTGTTCCTGAGGACCAGAGGTACGACACACAAGTCTGTGTTTATTACTCAGCCGCATAGAATAATGGTGTGGGAACGGTGGTGTCACGATGTGATATATACATATTCCTACAACAATTTCCCCTTGTGTTACCACTTGGCAACACAGTGACAAGGACTAGGCCTCCGGCCATATACACAGTGAGTGTATTGGGATGTTACAGTTGCAAGTTCCCAAAATAGTTCCAATAAATACCATAGCTCATCCTGAAAGAAACAAGCTCTGTTGGCATAAAAATAAAAATGCTTTGAGTATTTGAAGGAGGCTACACAAAAACAATATTTTTATTGTACAAAACTAGTGAAACATAAAAAGTTAAATAAATTTGTTTTCGCAATAATCATACTGACCCCAAAAATAAAGTTGGCATATCATTTGTATCACACTGTGAACGCCATAAAACTAAAACCCCCAAAATAATAATGAATTGCTGTTTTTAGAACAAGACGTCAAAATTTATTTTTAAATGCTAGGGCTCATTCCTATTTCTGTCGAAGGTTCTGTTTGAGGCCTCTGTATCACCGATCATGAGTGAACACCGGTCATGACACAGGTTCAGGATGACACGACGATGACAAACGGAAGCAGAGGCGGCACACTTTTTTTCTATAAAAATAATTTTACTTAACAGTTGCATAATAAATGGATTACATCCCATAGGAGCGCTCCTGTACTGTTAACACTGCAAACTAAACTGGTAGCATAACTTTTTAAAGCAACAGTCATCTTAAAGCAACATTTTCATCAATTAGTGTCTTTCACCAACATATACATCCAGTTCCTCATTAGTTAAGACTGGCAGCAGCAGGGCAGATGGCGTTCCTCATATTGTATCAGCATAGTTTTACATCTTACTAATGCAGAGTAACCACTAAATAAATCATCATAGTGGCCATAGGCCTCGAGCTCAGATGTCCTGTAACAGTAGCATGTTAAACATGTCATAGACGATATTAAGTCCAGAGGTCGTAACATCATCATCAAGTAGCGGTTTATTTCCTATGTTACACATTACTCTATCCTATGTGCTTAATTGCGCCATTCCACATGCTTCATTATAGACACATCATAACACTTTACATTACATCATATATGCTACACATCAGCATTAACACTCTACATTACACTTTTTGCATTATACATTAACTGTCTACATAAAATCACATCACACTTTAACTTTAAGTCTATTAACCCCTCGGAAGGTCTTGCATGAACTCACACCAAGGTGACATAACTACTTTTCACTGGTAATAATAAAGTCCTGTGAGTCCATTTACCCTCACCCTGGCCAGGAATTTTACTTCACGCAATACTGGGGGTCATAGTCCACTCATGCTTGTATGAACCATCTTTGACTCTCCGCTTCACTACCCACCTGCAGCGTCTATGGCGATTCTTCTTCACCACCGCCGCAGTGAGCGGCCACACGAGGAGGGAATCTCCCGCTCCTCCCACATGCTGTGGAGCGCTTCACCCCAACGATGCTGGTTGTCAATGGCTGCTCCCCAGCATGGGTGTACAGCCGCTCTGTTGTCTCTTTTAATGGCTGCTGCCACAATGCCACAATTGTGCTGCTGTCCCCTCTACTCATGCTGCGTCTACTGCTACAGTCTCTCACTGCTGTTCTTCCTGACTGAGCTGTGATGCAGCTCAGAAACCTTTTATATCACACGCCTATTGCACCAAAAACTTCCCGAGCTCTGGGCAGGCCATGGGGACCTTAGCCCACCTGGAAGACTTAGTTGCCCTCTTTACTTTCCCGTGTCTGTGGGCGTTCTTCATAGCAGTGATGCGCTAACCACAATACTGCTACCTCACTAGTGGATGCGGGACCTGCTCTCAGCCTCACATGAGGCTTTAAAAATATGGTGCTTATTAACCCCTGTTCCTTGCTGCTGCACTCTAGCGGAGGATTGAACCAGTGTCTCCATGTGTCTCCTGCAGCGCTTCCTTCTCCCTTGCTATAGTCGTGGGCTGGCGGACGTGGCCCACTTTTCCCCCAATAGGCGTCCCTAAACCTGGGGACGGGGCTACATGGAGCAGCCATTGCCTGCTCTCACAAAGCAGCAATGCCGCTGCCTTGTGTAAGGGGGAGCATAGCAACTCCATCACAAATTTCCGTTAGAATACAGGATTAAATAACACTTCATACAGTACTATTTTGTCCTGGTAAATGTAAGAGAACAGAATAGAAGCCTGATGGATCCCATTATAGTGATGGGACCATCCAGTATTGTTTGGGTTTGGCATGTACCAGATCTGGCACTTCCGATTTTACCACTGTTCAGATTCTAGAATGCAGCAAAAACAACTAAATAAAATGATGGCAGTGTGGGCCCTTGTACAATATGTATTACAATATTTACTCCAAATTGCTTACTTTAAAAAATGCAACTCATCTTGCAAAAAAACACGCCCTCAAATGTTGTGAAAACATAAAAATGTTACAGGCTGGGGAATGTGGCAACACAAAAAAAACAACAAAGCTTTTATTCTGCCAAAGTAGTAAGCCTGCTCTCACACAGGCATCTGTAAAACACATTTGACAGCATTTTTTAATGAACCCCATCACTGCAATGGGTGATGAAATGCGTTAAAAAATGATGAAACACACTAATATAAGAGAAGACTGCGTTAGAAAATTGTGGTGTTAAAAACGCTGTGTTCGAACGCTACTTGCAAAGACCCATTGAAATCAATGGAGGTGTTTTGCAGTGTTTAATGTGGCATTTGATACATCGGGGTGAACACTGTAAAAAATGGCCTTTGTGAGAGTGGCCTTAACTTATATAATTTGATATCACTATAATTGTACTGACCTGTATAATAAGTGAATATGTCTACTGCACATTTACTATTTTTAAAACTACTAAAACATAATAAAAAACCTATATAAATTTGGTATTGCTGTAATCATACTGTCCCACAGAATAAGCTTAATATGTCATAAATGCTCTAAAAACAAGACCTCCTCCAAAAAAGCACATTTGTGTTTTCTTTCATTTTATCCCTCTTATAATATATTTTTAAGTTTTTCAACACTTTGCATGGTATATTAAAGGATTGTCCAAGTTATAAAATGTCTGTACAAGCTGCTCCCCATGCTCTAACATAAAAAATAGGCATACTCCCTGCTCCCGCTGTGTCCTGTGCCAGTGCCAGATCCTCTGTGCCTGTGGTTATTTACTGGCTGCAGTCCCGCACAGTTTGTGGGACAACACAGGGGCTACAGCTAATAACAGAGCTCAGTGATCAATCACTGAGCTCTTTTCTTAGCTGCAGCACCTTTCAGGTCCTGTAAACAGGCTGGGGAAGCTGTAAACGTGATATCAGAGGGGAGGCCCGGAGAGCAACACAACAGCACATAGTTGGGAATCAGGGAGACGTAAGTATATATCTATTTGTTAGGTTAGAGCATGAGGAGTGGCTTGTACAGTATTTCTATAACTCAGACAACCCCTTTAAAAAATAAAACTTGTCCTGTGATAGCTGGGATTTAGATTAGAAAGAGTTAATGTAAGTAAGATGGTGGGAATTGTAAAAAGGAGGGCGGAAGTATGCCTATTTTAAGGCAAGAGATGAGACAGCAATTGTAGGGTTAAAAAGCTATTGTGCCTATGTAATACTGTGGTGAAATGTAACCAATCAGTTTGTTTTTAGATAAGGAAGGAATATTTTTGTGTGGATTGTATAAGAGAGTATGTTTCCTTTTGTTGTTGGTTCAGTCTTGAGAAATTATTCCACTGAACACATATGTATTGATAAAATAGAGTGTCTATGCATTTTTAAGAAACAGCCTGGGTATCATTGGACTCTACAACATTCCTGGGGGCTCATCCAGGATTTGGAGGGTCTGAAGAGGGTGATTTCACCTCCCGCTACCTCGTAGGTTTCAAGCCTGATCGACTGGGAGAGAAGATCCACTTGGACACCAAGGAGCTATTTGCTTTATAGTAGGATTACACTCTCAAAGATTTAAACTGTAATTGCGACGTATAGGAACCTGTCAGAGGCACAGAACTCATAGATGAAACAATTGCTCGACAGAACAGGTGAGAATTCAAATGCTGAGGTAGGGGGCCTGCTGCTTGGTATAGCAGGAGTTGGAGATCATACATCTCTCAAAAGGACTGCCTGCTTTTTGGTACAGCAGAAGTAAGTGACCGTTCATCTCTTAAAACTGACTTTTTAGTAACCTTAAACAAATAAACTGTTAGAAAACGTTTTTTCTGCGCTTCACGATATTGCAGCAAACAAAATGTCTATCCGGAAAAATAGGTATAGGCACGGCACTTACTGGAAAGGAGGGGGGTATCATGGACAATAGCCCCCTCCTAGAAGTGTCAACTCCAAGACAGGAAAGAAATCACTGGTGCCAGCGTGGATATGGTTCCAGTTCTTTATTTTGACAAGCAACGCAGGGGCGGGGATAGTGACGGCGCCGTGCTATGTCACCACGGTGGTCACGTGACCTACTCGTGTGGTGTGCATCATTCCAGCATCTATTCTCAGTGAAATGCATAATGCGTTCCACCGTCAATCAATGGAACGCATCATGCACTCCTTCCTGGACGCGACAGCAAAAAAATCAATGAGAAGGATACTAATTAATACAATTATTTCTAAGTGAACATAAAATAACATCTATTTGAATCAAAAATAAAATTTCTCATGCTTGTACAGTTTCTAGTTGTCTCCGGTCTATTGAGACTTCTACATAACAAAGCTCAAATGACACACTTGAATAAGTTAAAACATGATAAAATTACATAGTGCCTATACAATTCATAGTAATCTTAGGTGTACTGAAACACAGGAAAGGTCTTGGCTACGGTATCATCAGATGACATGCAAAATGTGAATTGGACACCATGCAGTCCTACAATTAATAACTAACATTAGAGTGGGAGAGGGAGAGGCGAAAGAGAGAAAAAAATTTTATTGAAAGAAACTACTGTCATGGTGGTCAAGGGCATTGTATACTAAAAA
Source organism: Eleutherodactylus coqui (assembly GCF_035609145.1). Taxonomy (NCBI): domain Eukaryota; kingdom Metazoa; phylum Chordata; class Amphibia; order Anura; family Eleutherodactylidae; genus Eleutherodactylus; species Eleutherodactylus coqui. Next base: position 142,832,243 of record NC_089839.1, read on the forward strand.
CTGGAGTGTGTGTTGAAATGAGGAAGAAAAAAATAAAATTACATAGTGCCTATACAATTCATAGTAATCTTAGGTGTACTGAAACACAGGAAAGGTCTTGGCTACGGTATCATCAGATGACATGCAAAATGTGAATTGGACACCATGCAGTCCTACAATTAATAACTAACATTAGAGTGGGAGAGGGAGAGGCGAAAGAGAGAAAAATTTTTTATTGAAATAAACTACTGTCATGGTGGTCAAGGGCATTGTATACTAAAAACTGGAGTGTGTGTTGAAATGAGGAAGAAAAAAATCTCGCATAAGATGTTTTCCCGCTTAAGAAGTCAATTCGTCTTGGTTTTGAATTTTTGCCCATAAGATCAATGTAGGTTTTTCCCACTTAAATTGTTTTCACTTAAAACATTTTCCCGCTTAATAAGTAGCATTTCGTAGGTTCCGGGTGGAAAATTTTCCCATCTAAAACATTTTAGACCAATTTTTTTAGCAATGCAATCTATAATCACAGCAACATGTGCATTTATTATGGTGTTTCTATGTTTTATATTTACAGAGCCCCTTGACCAATCTGGGAGCTTGTTTTACCTACTAGGTCAAGTGAACTAATGGGAGCAGAAGGTCCAGTTGGTGAGTACCTGGCATTCTCCCAGGTCCTCAAGCTTTTGCCCTGGAGTGCCGTGTTTACACTAATTAAACTCTGTTCTGGCCACATCTCCTAATTAACTCTCACTAGCATCACCACCTCTTCTCTAGGAACAGCAGTTGGGGTTGTGGATAAGGATGAGCGAGTATACTCGCTAAGGCACTACTCGTCCGAGTAATGTGCCTTAGACGAGTATCTCCCTGCTCGTCCTTAAAGATTCGGGGGCCGATTCGGAGCAGGGAGCTGCGGGGGAGAGCGGGGAGGAACGGAGGGGAGATCTCTCTCTCCCTCTCTCCCGCCCGCTCTCCCCTGCTCCCTGCCGCGACTCACCTGTAAGCCGCAGCGGTCTCCGAATCTTTATGGACGAAGAGGAAGATACTCGTCTAAGGCACATTACTCGGATGAGTAGTGCTTTAGCGAGTATACTCGCTCATCCTTAGTTGTGGATCTTAACTTGGAGCCAAGTGCTTTCCTGTAGTGCCACTTTAGGTCACTACATAGTTTATGTTAACTTCTGTACTCCCCCTCCCCCTAGCACTCACATTCCTAGGGTGGAGGGAGGCAGAGCTTCCTGTGCTTTCTGAAAAGAAAAAAAAACAGGAGTGTGGTGTATGTGTCTCACTGGAGATAAACCTCTTGCTTAAGTTGAATAGAGCTATGCAGTGTATTGAGTTAATTGTGGTGTTTTAATGCTTAACCCCTTCCCTCCATATGACGTAAGGGTACGTCATGGCAGCGGGGTACTTCCCACAACTGGACGTACCCTTACGTCATGTGGATAGTGCAAAATCATAAGAGATCTTGTGCTATCCGGCAGCGAGAACTGATAACCGGACTCCTGTTGCAACAGCGGGGGTGCATCGGAGATGCGCCCCCGCTGTTAACCCCTTGCCTGCCGCGATCTACATAGATCATGGGAAGGGTTAACCCATCCCTCTGTGATGTTATCGGGCTCTTGCGATATAATCGCAGAGAGCCCGGCTGGTTGCCATGGCAACAGGATGCCAGATACTGGCGTCCTGTATTGCCTGTGCCTATGAACCCTGTAATAAGCGATAAGGCATTGCAGGAGAGAAATCCTGCAATGCCTTATCATAACAATCATAAGTGTTATGCTGTAAGTCCAACAGAAGGACACAAATGGTTTTAAAAAAAGATCAAATAATGTACAAAAATGAAAAATGTAAAAAGAAAATGTTAAGAAAAAACTTTTGGGGGGCTTTTTCTCATAGTAGCATAAAAAAAACACATATTTGGTACTGTTGTTTCCGTAATAGAGATGAGCGAGCGTATTCGCTAAGGCAAACTACTCGAGCGAGTAGTGCCTTATGCGAGTACCTGCCCGCTCGTCTCTAAAGATTCGGGTGCCGGCGGGGGAGAGTAGTGAGTTGCGGAAGTGAGCAGGGAGGAGCGGGGGGAGAGAGTGAGAGAGAGATCTACCCCCCGTTCCTCCCCGCTCTCCCCCGCCGCTCCCCGCCCCCCGCCGGCACCCGAATCTGTAGAGACAAGCGAGCAGGTACTCGCATAAGGCACTACTTGCTTGAGTAGTTTGCCTTAGCGAGTATGCTTGCTCATCTCTAGTCCGTAACAACATGTACAATAAGTTGATCATGCTTTTTATCCTGCACAGCAAAAAGCGTGAAAGAAGACACTAAAAAACTGAGGCAAAATGCTAATTCTTAGTATTTTGCCTCCCAAAAAACGCAATGGAAGTGATCAAAAAGCCGTATGTACCCCAATATACACTACCGCTTGTCTCACAAAAAATAAACCCTCACAGAACTCTGTCCATGGAAAAATAAAAAAGTTATAGGACTTTGAATGCAGTGATTTTTTTATTGCAGAAAAGTGGTAAAACCTAAAAAAATATAAGAATTTTGGTATCCTTGTAATAGTAGCAGCCTGCATAAAAAATTGATTGTGTCTTTATTAGAGATGAGCGAGCACCAAAATGCTCGGGTGCTCCTTACTCGAGTCGAACTTTCAGTGATGCTCGAGAGTTCGTTTCGAGTAACAAACCCCATTGAAGTCAATGGGCGACTCAAGCATTTTTGTATATCGCCGATGCTCGCTAAGGTTTTCATTTGTGAAAACCTGGGAAATTCAAGAAAGTGATGGGAACGACACAGAAACGGATAGGGCAGGCGAGGGGCGACATGTTGGGCTGCATCTCAAGTTCCCAGGTCCCACTATTAAGCCACAATAGTGGCAAGAGTGAGACCCCCCCGCACACACACTGTCAGCATAAAGATCGTTCTCCTCTGCCACAGCTGTAACAGCTGTGACAGAGAAGAACGATGTTAGCCCATTGAATTCAATGGAGCCGGCAATACAGCTGGCTCCATTGAAAGCAATGGGCTGCCGGCGATCGCGGGATGAATTGTCGGGAAGGGGTTAAATATATAAGCCCTTCCCTGCAATTCATCCAGAAATGTGTAAAAATAAAAAATATATATATGCTCACCTGGTCCCGGCAGACGGAGTTCAGTGCGGCCAGCGGCAGTCCTCCTGAACTGCTCTGAACAGCTGTGAGTAGTATTCAGCAGCCGGGGATTTAAAATCCCCGCCTGCTGAATGAGCTGCCTCTAATTGGTCACAGCCTGACCAATCAGAGGCAGATTCCACTCACACACCCATTCATGAATTTATGAATGGGTGTGTGACTGCTGCCTCTGATTGGCTCAGCGGGACCAATCAGATGAGAGGCAGCAGTCACTCACCCATTCATAAATTCATGAATGGGTGTGTGAGTGGAATCTGCCTCTGATTGGTCAGGCTGTGACCAATTAGAGGCAGCTCATTCAGCAGGCGGGGATTTTAAATCCCCGGCTGCTGAATACTACTCACAGCTGGTCAGAGCAGTTCAGGAGGACTGCCGCTGGCTGCGCTGAACTCCGTCTGCCGGGACCAGGTGAGTATATATATATTTTTTATTTTTACACATTTCTGGATGAATTGCAGGGGAGGCCTTATATATTTAACCCCTTCCCGACAATTCATCCCGCGATCGCCGGCAGCCCATTGCTTTTAATGGAGCCGGCTGTATTGCCGGCTCCATTGAATTCAATGGGCTAACATCGTTCTGCCGGGACAAGGTGAGTATATATATTTTTTTTTTTACACATTTCTGGATGAATTGCAGGGAAGGGCTTATATATTTAAGCCCTTCCCGACAATTCATCCTGCGCTCGCTGGCAGGCCATTGCTTTCAATGGAGCCGGCTGTATTGCCGGCTTCATTGAATTCAATGGTCAGTGCTCGTTTAATCGAGACGAGTACCGCGTGGCGCTCGTCTCGAGTAACGAGCATCTCGAGCACCCCAATACTCGAACGAGCATCAAGCTCGGACGAGTATGCTCGCTCATCTCTAGTCTTTATGCTTCATAATTAACGCTTTAAAAAAAAAAAAAAATCTATGGCAGAATTGATGCGTTTTCTCTCCCTGCGATCATAAAAAAAATTATAAAAGTTTTACAATATAGTCTAGGTATCCAAAAATGGTGCCAACAGAAACTAAAGTTTGCCACGCAAAAAACAAACCATTATACGGCCGCGTCTACGTAAAAATAAAAAAGTTATGGCTTTTGAAAAATGGAGATTAAAATCCACCCAAAATTGTTGCGTCCTTAAGCCCAAAATAGGACATGTCCTTAAGAGGTTAAGCACTAATGTAATAATAAGACTGTCATTTGTATGTAAAAGGAAAGGTCTCCCCATTCTTTGTCAGGTGTATTCTCATAGCAATACACCTGACACAGACATTCTGTCCTTACAATGTGTATGGTTGTTGTATGTCTGTATTCACTCTGGACCCCATTGTCACTGCTAACCCTCTTACCTTATTTCCATAACCACACACTAATCTTTGTCTCTATCTTGAGGTCATAATTAAGGGAGGGAGGGGGAGAATGGGTGTTAACCAGTCTAAATGTACTACTTTACAATGTGTGCATAAGAATTTTACAAAAAGCATACTCAGGAGATTATAGCATACAATGAATCAGAAGGAGATAAGAAAAGATAAGCATGTTAAAGAAAAGATATTGAAAAAATGGGCATTGAAAACGTGTGCTTTTTGCTACACAAGACAATTAGAATGTAATACTTGCTGGTTTAATGTGAATCTGTTAATTTTGTGAATTTGTGTATGTGTGAGTGTGAAGGGTCCTTGTATGTGTGTATATATATATATATATATATATATATATATATATATATATAGTGCATGATCTGAAGTGTGAAAGATATGCTTAAACACAAAGCCAGACTACAAGGGGAGCTAGATGATGTAAGGAAAAGGAGGGAAGAAGAGTATGTGATGATTTTGCCCCACCTTAATATAGACCAGCAAAGAAAAAATGTGTGTAGAAATTCTTGATGCGAACAGCATAGGTACATGGTGTATTCAAAATATTGAGTTCTACTTATTTAAATACTATTGGATTATGATGCTGAAATAAGATAATTATATACCTGACAAACCCGATGAGTGCATTACAAACAGAATCAAATTAAGAACAAAAATTTGCTTAAAGGGTATCACATTTCCAATGTGGCTAGATATTTGATATCAGAGACCTGCTCAGTCAACTTTTTAGGGCAGACATACCTACGCTGATACAAGCAGAAATTGAATATACCCCAAACGGTATTAGGCCTTTAATGAACCAGCAGTTAACCACCATTTGCGTAGTTCCTATGGTTACCGATTGTATATTCTTCCCCTATTTGCAATAAGATTTTATGTAGGTACTACAAGAGTTGTGGGCCCCTTACTGTCATGATCTCTCATGAAGGCATGAAAATTCTGCAAATTAAAAATCGGATTCCCTTAGTATGAGACCTTACCTACTAGCACATTCACATCACAATAGTTCTAAATACAGCTTTATTCCTTCCACTGAAATTAGAAAGAGGGGAGATAGAGGCACAGGGGCAGACTATGACATTGAACCTCAAGACCATGATTGTCTGAAATAAAGGAAAGTGAAACTAGGAATCTTGAAAATGTTGCTTAAACTCCTAGTCATAAAGCAGATATCAGTGCATAAGATTCTAACACAATTCCTAGTCAGCGACACTGCATCTGTAAATCTGGTTGGGGCGAATGTGCTACGAGCTTTGCAAGCCACTATCCACCTCTCACCCGATGATGCTTTTACTCTTGGCTCTGAGGTGGATCAACAGTTAATTTGTTTTTTTTAAAAGCTTTTGTTTTCCTGGAAAAAGCTAATAAACCATGCCCCCTGCAGATATAGCCCATCTTACTCAGGTCCCACAGATGTTATGGGTGACTAGCAAGACAGATATTGGGAAGATTCTGGTCCCACCTGTCTTGGTCAAGCTGAAAGAAGGGGCAGTGCTTTCTCGCATGCCTTAGTACAGGTTGGGGCCATAAAAGAACATCACTTCTCCTTGTAATACTCCACTGTATCCAGTCAAAAAGAAAGGAGAAAAAGGTTAGCACCCTATTGCCATTCATTTTATGTTGTGAATCTAGAAAACATCTTTCTTGGAGTCCCTATGCTGGAGTCCTGCTAGTGCTTCTTTGCCTTCACCTTTAAGGCAGAGTCATATAGCTAGTTGGTTTTCCCACAGGATGCATAAAATTCCTGGAGTTGAACATGTTAAAGATGAACCAATTGCTAACCCAGATTTTTGTAGATTGTTCCAGATATCTTGAAAAGGGATAAGCAGAATAGATTATGCGGTGGTAACCAACATTGATAATTGTAGGAAAGAAAAAAATTCTCTCTTCCTGAGATGTCTGCTCAGGAGGCTGAAGGTGATGGTGCTCGCTGAAGTGTACAGTCTGGCTAAAGGTCAGACTGTTAATGTCTGCACTGACTCGAGGTATGCTTTTGGAATCGCAATCGATTTTGCACCCTTGTGGTGCAGCGGAAATTTTTTTGGATCATTGGGTAAACCAACCCAGAACACAGAAGCAGTGTCTTTGTTGTACAAGGCTTTAACTCTTCCAAAACAGGTAGTTATCATCAAGGTCCAGACTCACTCCAAGGAAGTAATAAAGAACCAGAGAGTAGACGCAGCAGCCTGACTCCTCCTGACTTAGGTAATGGCTATTAACCTGGTTGCACCAGAAGTGGGTGTGGATATCTCTATGTTGCTTCATTTACAGGAAGAGGCTTCAAAGAGAGAAAAGGAAGGTAATGTGTGGTATAGTGTCTTTTATTTGGCTTGTGCCAGGGTTCAACACTGCTGCAACCTGGTTTGTACAGGGATGCATGGTATGTGCTCATCACAGCCCAGGCCAATTTGCCAAAGTACCTCCTCGCTGTAGCTTCAAGGCCAGACTATCTGTTTCAGTGACTGTAGATTGACTGCACACAGATACCAAAGGTAGGTGTTTTGGAGTTTGTGTTGGTTTGCATAGACCTCTTCTTATGTCAGCTAGAGGTGTGGCTTGGAAAATAAAATATATAAAATGCCAATGCCAAAACTACAGCTAAAAATTGTTCTATTAAGTAATTTGTATATCTGATGTACCAGAAGCCATAGAAAATAAAGAGGTACACATTTTATTATCCCTCTACTCAGCCAGAACTGTGCCTAATCGAAAGACTAAGTTGAGTCCCTATGAGGTTTTTTTTCAGTAGGGCCCCATAACATGCCTATACTTTCTTCAGTCCCAGCATGATAACCTAACTTCCTACGTGAATGCTTTCTACCAGTAGTTATTTCACTGATGGCAGTGTGAATTATACCTTGATAACCCCTGCAAAGTGACCATATGTAACCCAAGAGCCATACAAAGGACCTTGGAACCTAACCACCTGGTGACGGTAAGGGCAATGGACAATGAGATGACTGCCCTGCTGTGACAACATTTCCAGAAGCTTGTCACTCTATGCAAGGCTGAAGCTTGAGGATAGAAAGGAAGGAACAGGTAGGTCTTCAGCACTACTCTAGTCACTCTGGAGGCTGACTAGTATACGTACAGTAGACGAATGGGGATTAGCTTCCTATTACTATGTCTTGTACAATGTGAAAAGGGATGGGTAAAAGGGTGTGATGTATGTATCATGAATACTCACTCAGGGCAGGTGAACACTAGGACCTTAGTGTATCATACATATTATCAATGTGCGGGACAACATAACACGGTAGAAAATTGGTCCAGAGCGCTGGATGTCCTGCTCTTTGCATGACAAGTTATCTGGTGTCCTAGATCACTCGGTAGTAGCCTTGACATTTTTGTGTTACTACATGATGGTCTGTTATAAACGGTAAGCCCTGAACACACAATCTTCAAGAAAGCTGTGGATAATTGACCAAGGCCAAATGGTGAGCTTCATGTAATGTCTATGGGCATGGCTAACAGGATGGTTTATTTGCCCACTCATAGTATGAATGGGGATTAGTTAGTGAAAATTACAGACTGTTTAGATTATCAAATTTTCACAGTATTGGGGCTGGTTAATCAAACTAGTGCAAATTAAAATTAATTGATTGATTGTTTTTACTAACCAATACACAGTAGTGCTAGATTGCCTTATAACTGCCCATAGGAACAGGATGGTGGCATGGGCATGTATGCTTATGGAAGTAATCCTCATGGCGAAGGTAACAATTAGGGTTCCTTGTTGATGTTAGGGAAAGACTCTAGGAAAACATGATAGAAAAGCTAAAATTGAAGCTCTAGTGACCTGCTCAGGTTGTACCCAAGGGAATTATAACCCTCTAAATTTCATAATCTTTAATTCGTCTGTGCCTGAATGGGCACAAGGGGGTAAAAGATGAAGCTATGTATCAAGGGGATAGGAATAGAATCCATCTTTAAAGATCATTATTATCGTTAGTCATAAAAGTAACTCCCGTAATGTGTTTAATTCTCTGTATGAAGAAATCCAGAAAGAGGTTCCTATCTCCATCACTGCTAGAAATATGTTTTTGGAACTGCCGGAGAATATAGCAGATTCTTTGAACGTCACTTCGTGCTGTGTTTGTGGAGAAACTAATATGGGGGATCAATGGCCATGGGAAGCAAAGGAATTGGAGCATGGAATCAGAAAGGGTTGCCAAAAAGGGGAAAGACTAAATGGGTTTTAGCCACTTCAATAATTGGTAAATACTGTATTTCTAGAATGGGGAGCAAATATAATGTTTCCATGGGGAACTGACATTTATAGGCCAGATGATTCATAATGAGACCTCACAATTGCATACTGGTGTGGCGCTCAAAACTGAACCCACTTTTAGCCCGTTCCAGAATTTTACAAAATTAGTGAGAGCTTGGTCAGACATATCAGTGGACCTAGTTTGGGAAGCTCTCCTAGGGCTGTATTGTATATCCGCAAGAAAGGCTTACACCATACTGCCCAAAATGTGGCCGGGCTCATGTGTTTAGGGTAGTATAAGGCCTTCATTCTTTCTCCTGCCTCTGAGACTGGGAGAATCATTGGGAGTATCAGTGTTTACAGATCAACTCTACATGGCAAAAAGGCACTTGAGAATAGGTAGCTGGAATAATGATGACTGGCCCCCTGAAAGAATTATCCAATATTATGACTCTGTTTCCTGGGCCGAATATGGTTCATGGGGATATAAGACTCCTGTATACATGCTGAATTGTATAATTATATTGAAGGCTGTGGTAGAGATTATAACCAATGAGACTGCAAAAGCTTTAAGGATACTTGCAAAACAGAATAATCAGATACACTCTGAAATATATCAGAATCACTTGGGTTTAGATTATCTGTTAGCATCTGAAGAAGCTGTAGATGGAAAATGTAACCTTACAAATTGTTGTTTCCAGATAAGTATAGACCCCTAGACCAAAATGATGATACTCTATTAGATATATTGAGCATCAAAGGAGGGAATGTGGCAGCTGGGATTTGGATAAGAAAGAGTTAATACAGGTAAGACTGTGAGTATTGTAAAAAGGAGGGTTAAAGTATGCCTGTTTTAGGGCAGGAAATGAGACAGCAATTGTAGGGTTAAAGAGTTCCTGCGCCTGTGTAATATTGTAGTGAAATGTAACCAACCAGTTTGTTTTTAGATAATGAAGAAATGTCTTTGTGTGGATTGTATAAGATAGTATGTATCCTTTCATCGTTGGCTCAGTCTTGGGAAATTATTCCACTGAACACATATGCATCAATACAATATTGTGTCTGTGCTTTCTGAAAAAAACAGCCTGAGTATCATTGGATTCTACAACATTCCCACAAAAATTAAAGCCTCTTATAGCTCTTCACAGAAAAATAAAAAAAGTTCTGACTTTTTGGGCATGAAAAAACTAGAACAAAAAAGGGAAAAGTGTAAGGTCCTCACATGGCTAAGTTAACCTGCAGTTACTGCTCAAAAAGCATTATAAAGTCAGCTACCTTAGGTAAAATGTATTATTTAAAAAAAAATGTTTTTAAATTATTTTATTTGAAAGACATGCAATATATCTTACTGGAAATGTTTCAGACACTTTTACATGCAACCAAGAATAATTTAATATCTAATTTAAAAGCACAATATTTTTGGTGGTACTGTCACTTTAAGTGGCATACAAAAAATGTAAAAAGTACTGACTTTGGCTGAGGTAAAAGCTTAGTGCTTACTCTCACACCGGGTTCATACAGTCTCTTGTACAGAACAAGAGTAATTTGTTGTAGAACAATTGTATAGTCTCTAATAATGACTATTGGTCAGGTTGCACACAAGATGGCCATTGCCCGAGCATTCAGTGCTTCCATGAATCTATAGTAGGCTTACCCTATGCATATTGCAGTCACTTCAATGCAGTATAGCTTCCTGTCGAACCATGTTGATTTTTAGATTACTGCATGCTTTCTCTATGCTGGGCTAGCAATCCCATGATGCACCAGCACAGCATCACACTACCAGCTACAACCAGTACCATCTTTACCTGCAGAGAGGACACTGTAATTGTCAGTTCCTTCTATATTCACCTAAATAAACTACAGACCATCAGGGGGGATGAACTGTCATCTCCTTTAATATAACTGTGTGCAAGGTAACTGGTTCAGGCCCCCAGCGAGCACTTAGGGCCACCCCGCCCTATTCTTAAAAGTTCGGCCACCAGTAGCGCTTACAACTTCTTCCTTCACACACACAGTCAGGACTTCCATCCCCTTCTGGCAGCATATACTGCTTGCTATCTCGCACAACATTACATCACTCATTCCCCCTGTTGCAGTGTTCACTATACTATGTGTGCTGCAACATGAGGAGCAGTGATGCAATGTGGTGTGTGCTGTCAGATGGGAGATAGAAGTCCTGGTTGTGTGTGTGAAGGAAGATGCTATAAACCACAGAGAGGTCAGCTTTATTAATTTTAGAACAGAGGGCTCTCCTATTACTAATAGGAGTACAACTGGGATCACATTTGTTGGAACAATTTAGGGGGAGGTCATTTTACCAACAGGGCCCACAAAGGCCAGAATGGGTGCTATTAGTAACTTGGGCAATAAAAGGGTTGTCCTATTGCTAACTGGGGGGTGGCACAGTAGGGGTTCTGTTACTAATTGAAGCCAAAGCAGGGGTCCTATTACTAATTTGGGCCACAGTGGGTGCCCTATTACTTAATTGAGGTATAGTGGGGGTCATATAAATAATTGGGGCCATAGCAGGGGTCCTATTACTAAATGGGGCCACGCAGAGGTCCTATTACATATGTGTGGCCACAGGGGACATACTATTGGTTGATGGAGCCACAGCAGATACACCATTAGTTAGTAGAGACACAGACAGGGCATGTGAGGTTTTACCTAAATGTTTAATTGAAATTTTTACAAATAGGGAATAATGAGCAAAAAAGGTTTGTTTTTCTTTTTTTACACAATTTTTTTTTGTTTTTTTTACACTGTTTATATCCGTGAAGCTATGATTGCTATGATAAGGCATTGCAGGATTTCTCCAGTGTTAGTTAACTTAAATGAATTCAAGTTTCCAGCTAAGTGTTCCTACACCATCTCTCTGCTTATAGATAGCCTTCAAAAACACAGTGAGGATCAGTCAATGTTACATTTACTTTCTGAGAGAGAAAACAAATACAAAATAAGAATTTAAAAGTTTGGCCTTCTCAACGTCATTTTTAACCAATTCACCATTTTCATCCTGTAAACATCCTATAGCATCTTTGACTTTTCTTTTAATATCTCCCCCAATCCTTTTTTATTGCTTTTGGTCTCTCCAACAAGCCTTAATTCATTATTAGCATTATTTTTTCTGACACTTGCCCTACAGTTTCTGCAGACTGCATTATATTCTTATTTAAAAATGCCCCCAATTTCCATTTGATAAACATATTTTTCTTCCATTTTAGCATGTATCTAAGTTCTGTGTTCATCCATCCTGGTCTCTGTAAATGCTTCCGATTCTTCCTTCTTTTAGGGATTGTTAACAATTGTGCTTTGAGAATCTAATTTCGCAATGTTTTCCATTGTTCTTGGATGTTTCTGTCCTTAAGAACATCCAGCCATTGGATTCTTCCTACTCTCTTTCTGCGTACATTAAAATCTGTCTTTCTAAAATCTAACTTTAGGGTCTGAATCTTCTGAGGTCTTCCTCCCCTTGTGATCTAAAATTCAAGTATAGCATGATCACTGCCTCCTAAGGTCCCAGCCACCTATACCTCCTCAACCATTTCCTACCTGTTAGTATAAATTAGGTCCAAGATAGTAGGTCCCCTTGTTTTCTATTGTACCTTTTGGAATATAAATTTGTCAGCAAGAGCGGATAAAAATTTGTTGGACTGACTACTTTTATCTGAGATTCCCAACAACTGTCTGGATAGTTAAAATCTCCCATGATCACTATGTCATGCTTTTTTGAGGGCTTGGCCATCTGATGTAGAAAGAGTGCAAATAGTAAATGCCTACAATGGTGTCCTTTCAGTTGTTCTCTCCTGGTATTCTTACCCAAACAGTTTCTACAGAACTACCATGCTCTGAAGCTTGAATCGCTGTGGAAATTAATGTTTTCCTAACATACAACGCAATACCTCCTCCCCTTTTTTTGGTCTGTTTCTTATAAATAAGTTGTATCCTTCAAGCCTTGTATTCCAATCATGTGTATCATTCCACCAAGTTTCTGTGATGTCTATGACATCATATTTCTCTTCCTGTGTTAGGAGCTCCAATTCTCCTTGTTTGTTTCCCATGCTCTATGCATTTGTGTAGAAACAGTTTAGTTTGTGATCGGTGTCTCTTGCTTCTCTATTTTCCTTTTGAATTTTGTAATCTTTGTTTTTTCTTTCCACTTCTAATAACAAGGTTCTTAATTGTATTCATTGGCTGTATATTTTTGCCTTGCACTTCCCTTCCCATATTGTTCCAGTTTAAAGCTCCCCATGTTGAGTGTAGCAAGGCACCCACCAAATATATGCTTACCTGTTTTCATAAGGTGCAACTCGTCTCTAAGAGGAGTCCATCATATAGGTAATTCACTCTATGGTCTAGAAATCCAAACCTTTGCTGATGGCAGCATTGACGTAGCCAGTTGTTCACCTCTAGAATCCTGTTCAATCACCTTATTCCATGGCCATCCACTGGGAAGATGGATGAGAAGACAACCTGTGCTCTGAGTTCCCTCATTTTCCTACTGAGGTCTTCAAAGTCTCTGCAGATAATTGCAAGGTCCTTTTTTGCAGTGTAATTTGTCCCTACATGTATTAGTAGGAATATCTAGTGGTCTGTAGAACTGAAGAGTCTTGATAGTTTATAAAACATATCTTTGATTTGTGCACCTGGAAGACAGCACACCTCTCGTAAGGTTATGTCAGGTCTGCAAACAGAGGCCTCTGTTCCTCTGAACAGGGAATCCCCGACAACCATCACTTTCCTTTTCTTCTTCACAGCACTTTTTCTCCATCATCCAATGTTGCGGATTGGTAACGTGGTCAGGGAAAGCCAGAGGTTGGTACATGGGTAATATCGGTTGTGGTACAAGAGGAGTAGGCAGGTAGTGTAGTCAGAGGAAGCCAGAGGTCAGTACATGGGCAATATTGGTTTGCAGTACAAGGGGGATGTTAGGGATAAAATCCATGTTACGTTAATATGCTGTGGGGCTCCAAATCAGAGGTGGTTATGGCAGCCACCATGAGAAAGCAATAGACACAGGCATCACGGTCGTGTCTTAGAGCAATCTGAGTTTATTGTGTACTTTGTCTTTCTTATACAAAAAATAGTAGGCGTATCAGAGGTTGAACTGCTTTACAGAGGTCGACCTGTTTTACTGGTACATAATTTTGTCTTCTTTATAAACAATGCTTTATTTGTTTGTATGTAGACATCGTGTCTGGTATCCTGATTATCATCACACTCTACATTAACAAAGCATTCCATACAACCTTTTGATCAGTGTAACGAGATAAACAAGCTCTTGGAGACATGATGGACGCTTAAGATTACACCTGTACTTAATTTAGCAGAGCTTTTCATAGGACACAGAATAGAGTGTACAATTTAGGCCTACAGCCTCCGGAAACGTATATCAAAGATACATACATATATAAATTAATATGTTCATAACCCTCACAATCCCCCATTTTGAAACAGTCCATCTTGAAAAGAGCCTTTGTAGTGGTACTATCAAGGGTGCTAAGCCACCCTTGCCGGTCTTTCTATCCTCTTCGCCGGATCCCCACTGTTGTTGCTCTTTTACGTATGACTGTTTTAACGATATCGTAGAGGGAGCGATTCCAGATAATTTGCTTGTCTCCGTATCCCACAGAATTTCCATAAATTGCAAACACTCAAAAGAATGAACAAAAGAAACAGTATTAGTAAAGGGTGAAACATAAAATCCATCATCTTTCCTGCAATAGGTAACCATTCAGTAAAAATATCATACCAGTTATACTCTGTGTCTACCTGGATCTCAATACCTAGGCTGACTAGCTTATCTCCTACCCATACATTTTTCTAATTCCATAAGGGAGAGGTTAGTAACATCCAAATGCACTTAAAGGTGTTCAGTATCTATCATTAGTCTTACAATTCTACCCGAGGATACTGTCAGAGTTGACATAGGGATAGTATCTGGGTACCAGTAGTACCTTAATGTTGCTTCAGCATCTGACAAAAATGTGTAAGTTTCTGTAAATCTATGTATCACCGATATGTTCTGTATACATCCAGACAATGGAGTGGTGAGATTATACATACTGGTGGTTCCAGTTCGGTTGGCAACAAAGAACATATACATATTGGGGGCCAACTTCTATCAGCATATAGAAGAAGCAGGTAACACCGTCCAATCACATATGCTGATTGAAGGCTGCTGGAAACATGGCTCATATGCGGCTGTACTCCGTCCGCATGCTAGGCCATCCAGTGTTTCTTCACAGATCTCTATACCATGGGTTTTATTTTCACTATAAATCATAGTACCTGTGAACTTGGGCAACCAATATTGTAAAGCATATAGAGGCGGTCCGAACACCACAGGTAGTACTACAGACTTACACATCAGGCTTGTGTCCTTTACATCATAAAAAGTCATTTCTCCAGTGCAATATTCATCAGAGCGTTCTACACCATCAGCCCGGGGCCGTATCCAAGATGCTACTGGAATTACATTCTTGAGAATATTTCTCCACAATTTTTCATTATTTGTCATCACATCTGACCGCTTTGTCCCTCTCGTGAATCATATATACATATTGCAGGCTACATTGTGTATAATTCATGAATTTACTCATATTTACAAACAAATCCTTTTAAACCGCAAAACCAGATTAAAAAGCGTTAATACATCCTTATTAGAGATGAGCGAACACGTTCGGCTCCGCCCCTTTTTCGCCCGAACACCGAACTTTGCGAACACTTCAGTGTTCGGGCGAAAAAGTTCGGGGGCCGCCGTGGCAGCGCGGGGGGGTGCGGCGGGGAGTGGGGGGGAGAGGGAGAGAGAGAGGGCTCCCCCCTGTTCCCCGCTACTGCCACCCGCGCCGCCGCGCATCTCCCCGCCCCCCGGCGGCACCCGGACACTTACGCGCGAACACTGCAGTGTTCGGCAAAGCCGGTGTCCGGGTGCGGATGTGTCCGTAACGGACACGTTCGCTCATCCCTAATCCTTATCATATCCTAATGCAAGACATCGGGGGAGGAACAAGGAAGGCATGCATTGTGCCTGAACATTTATCAATCTAGAAACATCCTGTCCCACCCCAGCCATTTTATTCTTCATCACCTCTAAATCTATAGAGTTTAGAACCCCTACACCTGTACCAATTCCCCCTAATAGGGTATCATACCATTTTCGTTTTCCTCTGGTGCAGGGTTTCATTGCCTGAAGAGAAATATTATAATGCAATATGGTTTTCTGGCTTTTTGTGGATGATAAGGGGTGTCAAATGCCTGGGAGTTACCCAGGGCAGACATGAAGTGTTGCATTATTTCACCTGTGAAATGTGTACCTCTATCTGACTCGATTACCTCTGGTACCCCGTATCTGCAGATTACCTTATTCATGAGCTTCTTTTCGGTTACCTGCTCATTTACTTTTGTAACAGGGTACGCCTCCAACCTGAAAAACATCAACAACAAGCACATATTCATACTTCCCAACACGTGGGAGCTGAATGTCGTCAATTTGCAATCCCTGAAATGGGTAGAGTGGTCCTGGCAAGTGCCTTTGTGGTCAATTTACTTCTACCCTGTTGCTTACGGCATAGCTCATGCAAAACTGGACAAATGATGTAGCAGCTACAAAGAACCCAGGGGGCAACCCTTTCTCTCTCAAGCGTAGGTAACATAGCTGCCTTCGATAGGTGAGTCTTTCCATGGATCAGCTGGGCCATCATGGGGTACAGGGATCGTGGTAGGCAAGTTACTGACCGTTTGCCATACTCCACCCTGTTCTACTGCTCCCATATTAGTCCATTTATCTTTTTCTTCTTTGCTGGCTTGTGACTGTAATGTCTTTAGTACATTAATGTTCAAATTTTTATCAAAGTCCAAATCATAGTCTCTGACTTGTGCGGTCAGTATCTTTTCTTCTTTCTTCCACGGCTTGAGGGCCGCTGTCTGCGCTGAAGTCTGCTAGGGCATTGCCTTTTGCTTCTGCACTGTTGGCTTTAGTATGAGCTTTCACCTTCAGGATTGCTACTTTGTCTGGTAGGAGTAGGCCTTTCATAAGGTTCTGTACTGCTACACCATTCTCAATGGGTTGTCCTACAGAAGTTTAAAAATGTCTGGCCTTCCATATTGGGCCGTAACCATGATCTATGCCGAATACATACCAGGAGTCAGTGTAAATGGTTACCTTCTGTCACTCTACACGCCTCAGTGAGGGCCTTCAGTTCCGCTTCTTGTACTGAGACATGCGGAGGCATTCTGCTTTTAGAGATCTTGTTGTGTGAACACTGCATATCTGGTGTGGAGTCATCAATCACCCTGGTACCATCTATAAAAACAACTCAAAATATGTATTAACAAGGGGTTTCAATAACTCTTTAAAACTTAAACTTTCTTGTTGCATCAATGCTAGACAATCATGCTGATATTCTATTCCAAATAGATCACGTTCTTATTTGCAAAAATTTTTAAAAATAGCTGATCTGTAATACATAGATCACCTATGCATCCCCCTCCCCCATTTGATCACCTATGCCTCCCCCTCCCCCATTTGAAACAGGATACTCGATTGGAAGAAGAGTAGCCGGGTTCACCATTGAAAAGAAATATTAAAGGGGGGGCATGAGCAAAGCACATTGCAACCTTATTTGACGAGCTAGAGACAGGTGTTTAGGTTGTACTTGAGTGAGTATACTCTGGATGTCATGAGGGGTGAGAACCACTAGGGGGTAGTCCAGGACCAACTCAGAAGATTTGTCAACCATTGCTTGTACTGCTGCCACCGCACAGACACAGGAGGGGGCTCCTCGGACTACCGGATCCAATCTCATGGAGTAATACCCAAGTGACCGTGGACGTCCTCCATGTTTTTGCGTCAATACTGCTGTCGCATGAAAGGCCAGGGACGGCAGTATGAGACAAGTCCCAAAAAGGTGCGAAGCTTTGGCAGCAGAAGAAGATACAGAAATGGCTTGAACTGCAGCCCTGCGTCTTTCTGTGAGATGTTTGCCTTCTTGAGCTAGACAACAACCTTTTGTTTACAAAGCTGTAATTTTTCCTTTTTAAGCCTTGCAGCCATTTTCTGCTAAAAAAATTTTAGAAGAGAAATGGGTGCAGATTGACATGTTTTCATATCCTCAGCACAAAGCTGGAAAGTCATTAACATATTGCAACAGCACAGTCCCCTCAGGCGGAGTCCAAGCCTGCAGGACAGTTACATAAATGCCCTTTTGTCTGAAAAAGGGCCGGAGATTCAGACTGTCTCCACTCTGGCTTATTATCTATGACCTTAGGGATTCCAATAGACCTTCTACAAAGGCCATACTAAGTACATTTTTGCCCATCTTTTCTATGCCCCTATACCCCAGATCTGACTAATGTTGTTGAAGGCGGGCATAGAATTGTTTTACACTTTCTTCCTTCTCTTTGTGTGATATTAGAAAGAGACAAGGAGGATTCTCTCAAATTTTTGTTTTTCTTTTTCCCAATGTTCCAGACAAATTAAAAATATTTTACCACTTCTCAATTCTCTATGATTAATTTAATCCTAATCTGTGCCACAATAGTTTTTCACATAATTTTAGATTATCGTTCCCACTGCCTTCCCTGTTTTACATCTGCTCCTATTCCACCCTCCGCTCCCTGCATCTCTTTCTTGTCCTCATGCTTCCACTCACTAGCCTAGGATCTAGTGAGCATAGGCATAACCGGTTTGCACCGAGGAGCTCCGCAAGCAGGGCAGCTCTCTCTCCAATCCGGGTTCTGTTGTCCACAATGCCAGCAGGTCCATCCCTCCAGTCCAATGTTTGACCTTGGAGTGGATGACTTGGCATAGGGTGGGGAGGAGACGGTTGGAATTGAGATGAAGGAGGGGGTGAAGATGGAAGAGGGAACTGACCCGACAATGAGAGAACATCTTTGAGTTCTTTTCTCATTTCATTTTCAGCTACTGAACAGTATATATATATATATATATATATATATATGATACAACATACTTCCTATGTAGCCAAATATAACCAATTCTTAATTCAGATTTCTTTGCAAAGACAAGTAGGTCTTCTAAAGCCCAGTACTCCCCACCCTTTGAAATGTATCTTATCTTCTATAGAACACAGAAACTTCTCCAGACAGATAGCAAAAGCTGTATAACAGGTTCCACTGCCTGTAAACATCTTCTAAACTGCAAATTCACACTCACTAAGGGGGGTTTTATTCATTCCTATACGGACTGATAATATGTGAAGTAGAAATTGGGATTGTATTTACTGTACACCAGACTTCCAATAATGAGCGAATTATGTATAGATAAGAAAAACTCTTAGTACCGCGGTTTTTACACAATTTGCTCAGAATAGGCTACCCAATGACAAACACAATACAACTTATGCCCATTTCTATCCACATACTGATATTCACCACACTGCGACCACTCAGCGGCCAATATATTATAGGGGGCTTTATTCCACCCTGGCATAATTAACAATTCATCGGACACTTCTTTGTTCTTAGCTACCGACATTTTCGTACTATTGCGGATTTTCTTAAAAGGCGACATTTTCACACTAAGCCCGATTATCACAAGAAATTCTTCAACTATCAGTTTATCAAAATTTTCCTTTAAAACAAACTAGTGTATTACTCTCTGCGTAATCCTGTTCACAGCGCCATTTATGTATTGCTGCAAGGAGCAAGACTTAGTTCAAATTACGCTTTAAAGAGAGTTAGACACTATAAAAGGTTCATACTGTAGTTGATTGGGACCCCAACAAGTGGGATGGGGACCAATATTCATTTGCCAATTTCTTTAGCTATCTTTCACACCTTATCCTCTTTACCAGCAGTATGGACAATGGCTGGCGGTTTATGTACACCAAGAGGCTTATTATTTTTATTCTTTCACACACACAAAACAATTGTTTGTTTCACTATTTTTCTGTGCAGTCTTCCGCACCTTATCCTCTTTACCAGCAGTATGGACAATGGCTGGCGGTTTATGTACACCAAGAGGCTTATTATTTTTATTATTATTTTCTTTATACACTCTTCAAATAAAATACTGTTGTTCATTGAAGATGAATTACACTTTAAATAGAACTTTTGTTATTAATTTGACTAAAGTACTTATCAGGTGTTTCAAGTACACAATTATCTCATATTAATATCTTAATTCAATAATATTCAAATTAACACAACCCAATATTTTTGAATTCCACATATTCCACGAATCTGTATATACATATATACACTGTGGTAATCCTGGGCTATTATCTCACACAACTAGTCTCAGGAATAAAATTAGATAATTAGATGCCCCTCCTTTGGTCACTCCATTTGTTCAAGTGAGAGACTTAACATGGAGTCTAAGAGTGACTTTCACTCTATACATTACCACAATATACATATATATACACCAACATCCACTTAAAATGGAGACACACTTTTCACCTAGGCTGGACTGTGTGGAGGGTGGAGCAAGACCTGTTCCTATTGTTCTTCCCTCCCATCTCCTTACATCACCTAGCTCCACCCCCTGTGGTCTGGCTCAGCATTTGGTCATTTTTGCTTCATTTCGTTTCTGGTTACCGGACAGTATACACCATATAACACAGTCTAACTCTCATACAGGTCCTTCCATTTATACACACACATAAAGACAAAAACATTTGCATGTCAGTTACAAATTTTTTTTTTTTTTTTTGTCAGTACTTTAAGTGTCAGTACTTCCTCACTTGTCTAAAAGTGTCGGTACTTCCCAACCCTGCTTATTTCCCCCCGTCTCAACTACTTCTCTTATACCTATAAGAGGCTCCCATCAGGGATTTTATCCCCTGAAAATTTTAGGCTTCCCTGGTACAATTTATACCATGCCTTCCCGAGATCGGCAAGCGGGTTTCATATTCTGTACTTCCTCACCCTGCATATTTTACCTCGTCTCTACTACTTCTCTTATGTTAATAAGAGGATCCCATCAGGGGTTTTATCCCCTGAAAATTTTAGGCTTCTCTGGTATAACTTATACCATGCCTTCCAGAGATTGGCAATAGGGTATCATATTCTGTACACTGACCATGCAAAGTAACAAATAAAGACAATAACAGTTAAACACCCGCACAGCATATTCAGCCCACCATATGGATTCTTAAAAGCTTGAAGATTTATAAGAGGCATGCACTTCTTACCCCTCGGACAGGAAAGGAGCAGCCAGGAAGCACGGATAGATTGTGGCAAGATAAAACCTTACCTTACTGCGCAGTTTTTGTCAATCCGTGGTTCCGAGTGGCTCCTTATCCCATCTGGGTCCGGGGGGGTTCGAGGTGTAGGTGGTCCTCTTGTTCCATCAAGTCCCGCGTTCGGGCGCCAATTTTGTTAGGGATAAAATCCATGTTACGTTAATATGCTGTGGGGCTCCAAATCAGAGGTGGTTATGGCAGCCACCATGAGAAAGCAATAGACACAGGCATCACGGTCGTGTCTTAGAGCAATCTGAGTTTATTGTGTACTTTGTCTTTCTTATACAAAAAATAGTAGGCGTATCAGAGGTTGAACTGCTTTACAGAGGTCGACCTGTTTTACTGGTACATAATTTTGTCTTCTTTATAAACAATGCTTTATTTGTTTGTATGTAGACATCGTGTCTGGTATCCTGATTATCATCACACTCTACATTAACAAAGCATTCCATACAACCTTTTGATCAGTGTAACGAGATAAACAAGCTCTTGGAGACATGATGGACGCTTAAGATTACACCTGTACTTAATTTAGCAGAGCTTTTCATAGGACACAGAATAGAGTGTACAATTTAGGCCTACAGCCTCCGGAAACGTATATCAAAGATACATACATATATAAATTAATATGTTCATAACCCTCACAGGGGACGTCAGAGGTCAGTACACAAAGCAGCTGTTTGCAGACAAAGGAGCAGGAAGGAGAGAAGCTTGATTATAGGCTGGGAGCTCAATAAACACACACTAAAGAAGGGCCAGGTTTAAATAGTGTGGCTAATCAGTGTGGGATGGAGCTAATCTGGAGCTGGGTTGCAGGAACAAGAATTGGACGAGGGTTAGGCAGGAAAGCCTATGGTTGGATGACAACTGAAATGCGTTTGGCTCTGGTACTGTATTGAGGTACTGTTGTATTATGTCGCCACTGGATGTTAGGGGTGGAGACATAATAGAGGAGTCTTGACATTTGTTGACGCCCCCACCTTCAGATTGACTGTGGTGGCTGTGAAGGGCAGGCGGCCTTGAAGAGCAGACTTTGCTGCACAGATTTGTACCCAGCGGCATGGCACAGGTGGCACACCACCCTGAGTGTGACTGGTGCCGTCAGCCCTATGTTCGCCGGTGGGCCAGAAGCAGATGCCCTAGCACACATCAGAGCCAGCCACCGAGACTGACAGCGGGGAACAGAATGCCCCGAGCTACAGTGTTCCCTGGTGGCCCAGAAGCAGATGACCCAGCGCTGATGTGAGGGAGCCACCAAGACTGACAGCGGGGAGCAAACACGAGTGGAGTCCTGATGGGAACAGTTAGTGGAGGAGGCAAACACACCCGGGGAAGTGTGAGCAGCAGAGCCAGGGCGCGAGGCAGAAATGCGGCATGTCTGAGAGAACGGCAGAGGTCAAATGAAGGAGCAGGCCAGGCCCAGTGCTACATGCCGGAGGCAAAAGTATGGCACAGCGGTAGAAACACTTACCGCTGTGTTGCCCTGCTTCTGCAGCGACGCTTATGACGCTGGCTGTCTCTACATCCACCGGTGTCCCCTTACATGCTGTAGGGAACTGGAGCTACAGTCCACAGCTAATCAGGAGCTAGGGGTGTGACAGGGGCGTTCCTCCATGCAAGCCCTGTCAAACACCTAGCTTCCGGTGGCGTCAAGGTACAATAGTACACTGTATTGATCTAACAAGCTAGATTATGGTGCTGTATTTATGTAACAGGTTTTGTCCTGGTGCTGTATTTATGTACTGAGTTCAGTTCCCATCTACCATGCTTCCTTCAAGGCACACTCTAATTGACATACAGCACTTGACGGAACCTGTACAGCAGCACACGGAGGCTGTGCAGCTCTGTATTAAGAAGCCATAGAAGCTCTCTGGACAAAGCTCCGTCGTATGCATAGGGCCAAGCAGTGCAGTAAGCAGAAAATAGAGGAAAGTTACAGAAAGAATGTACCAGGCTGTAGCTCACTTTTTGTGATCTTTAAAGGGGTTTCTCATTCCTTAAAATGGCTTCACAGCAACTCTGTCCTTCTTGGTTTCTACTGACCAGAACAAATAACTGGCTATAGAAGGTTATTGCTGTAGCCAGTGATCGGCTGCAGCAGTCACATGTCCCGGGCAGCAACAACCAGGAAGGGCATAGTGGTTGTGAAGCAATTTCAAGTTTTGGCAAAACTCTATTAGACAGCAAACAAAGGACTTGTGATTTTATAGAAAATATACATTTGTATCTGGATAAATGTTAGGTGAACTTTGTTCCAAACATTGACTTAAAACACGCAGAGCAAATGTCCTAGAGGCCAAAAAGAAATCACATGCTGAAGCTGACAGGTGAACAGGCAACATTTCTGTTTCAACATAAGTTGCTCTTTGTTATTTCTTTCATTTAGAAGCTTTGTGATGTTGCCATAGAAACTGCTTCTCAGCCTGAAGTTATCTCATTTCATATATCCACCAGCTCCAGGAGCTTTATCAGCTCTCATCTCTGTAATGTCTTCTCCTCTCCAGAGAGAACGACATATAAAAGACACAGCAACATTTCTTGCTTGAAGGAATTGTGAACTAATATACAGTTCAGACTCAGTTAACTTGGAACCACGTAATAAGGACTAAATTACAGAAATGCTTAAAGTGCTATCTATGCTATTTAGTAAAAGCACTTCAATTTTTCCCCCAAATACTTGTAAGGTCTTGCCAACGCAGATTAAAATCTACAAAAAAAAAATCTGACACGGATTCACCTCAAACCTTGAATTTCTACCGCAGGTTTCAATTTAAAGTTGCAGCGGATCTCTATGCGGAGTAATCCCATTCAATTGCTTCTCTATAGGAAAAAAACCCATTAAGGCTAACTTCACACGGGCGAGTGCAATATGGGGCTGTGAATCACAATCCCATATCACGCTAGTCACTATGTGAATCCCCCGCAAATGCAAGGCATTTCCTAGGCTCAAATCATTTTGGGGATGTAGTGATTCTCTGCCGCAGTAGAGAATTGTGGAGTTTCTCCCATTGTTTTAAATGGGATACCTCGCATTGCGTGCACCTAGCATATAGTGCGATGCTGCCGCTGGCCACGTTGCAAGCAATGGGCACCGTGATGTGAGAGCACACAGAAGTATAGAACATTCTACGATTTGTTTCCTGCATCACATGGCAGTGCCATGCAGGCAAACATCACTCATGTGTGGCCAAGAGTGTTAGGGCAGCAAAAATGCAATTCTAAGCTATTGCTATTGACCTGAAGGTTTTGAGTTCAATCCCCGCTTAGTTCAGGTAACTGACTCAAGGTTGACTTTGCCTTCCATCTTTCTGAGGTCCGTCAAATGAGTACCCCGCTTGCTGGGGAGTAATAAATAAAAAATTTCCTGAAAGCGCTGCAGAATAAGTTGGCGCTATACGAATAACAAGATTTATTTACTTTTATTTTATTTTAACAAGATGTGTATGATCCTATTCAAAAGAATGGGGTTTATATTTGTGCGAGAAGTGTATTTCTTACAACCCACAAATCTTGCACGATTTTCTTGCCCGTATAAAGGCAACACAAGGGTGACTACCCACTACAATTCTTTTTCTCAGCGAAATTCGCAGCGTTTTTTTTCTCCAGGGGTCTATTGGACTTGTTAATGTTAAAACCGCATTGTGCAAAATCACGATTTTGCAGTAAATTGCGATTTTGCCGTGATGCGTTTTTAACATTAGAAAGCCCCTTAGACACCTGGAAAAAAACGCAGCAAATTCGCAAACGCTAGTGGGTAGTCACCCTAAGCAGGAAACTTCATGTATGGCCAAAAAATTGAGCAAAATATTGGCATAGCAGCCTAGTGTGCTGTACATGTATGGCACAGTGGGACAGTAGTTCTCACTTCCCACCATCCATATACAATAGAAGCTGAGCCCCCAATAACCGGAGTGGGATCATGGCTGTAATAGTCACAGTCCCACAGTAGCTAGTTCCGATCCATGCAATTTAACCGTATAGATGCAGCTGTCAATACAGACTGCAGCATCTAGGGGGTTTGGTGTGGATGGGCTTCCACCTTCATCCCATCAGTACCCCTGCAATTGGCAGGGTAGTCTTAGACAAATTGTCTAGGCAAAATTAGAAATGGGGCCTCAAATACTAAAATATTGTACTGCAGTGTAGAAGTCTAATACTTCCAGGGGTGTTACTAGGACTTTACCAAAAAGTATTTATGTATATTTCCAGTTATTAGATAATATCAGGACTTAAAGGGGTTGTCCAGCGGCAGCAAGTGGGTCTATACACTTCTGTATGGCCATATTAATGCACTTTGTAATATACATTGTGCATTAATTATGAGCCATACAGAAGTTATAAAAAGTTTTTTACTTACCTGCTCCGTTGCTAGCGTCCTCGTTCCCATGGAGCCGACTAATTTTCGCCCTCCGATGGCCAAATTAGCCGCGCTTGCGCAGTCCAGGTCTTCTCCTGTTCTCTATGGGGCTCCATGTAGCTCCGTGTAGCTCCACCCCGTCACGTGCCGATTCCAGCCAATCAGGAGGCTGGAATCGGCAATGGACCGCACAGAAGAGCTGCGGTCCACGGAGGTAGAGGATCCCGGCGGCCATCTTCACCGGTAAGTATAGAAGTCACCGGAGCGCCGGGATTCAGGTAAGCGCTGTGCTGTTCTTTTTTTCAGTCCCTGCATCGGGGTTGTCTCGAGCTGAACGGGGGGGGGGGGGTTTGAAAAAAAAAAAAAACCCGTTTCGGCGCGGGACAACCCCTTTAATATTACCATCATACAGTGATTAAATATTATATCCATACTGTTTTTGAACAAAATTCTGTAGATAATGACCAATATTACCACCACATCATGACTGCTGACATTATCACTACAGTATTATTATCAGAACATAAAGGGGCAGGGGTAGAGAAGAGAGGAAAAAGTATCTTGATGAATTGGAATTAAAACGTAAACGATATCAGACATAACCCCTTTCAGAATGCGTTGTCGGACGCATTTGACGGGTTTACTGTTCCTCATAGGACGGGGTTTGCAGACCTCTCACCATCTTGGTATTTTTTTTTTCTTTGAACTTGTTCCAGTTTGTCAATGGCTTTTTAAAATTGGGGTGCCCAGAATGGACACAATATTCCAGATAAGGTCTGACTAAGTCTGCCTTTACACGGGCGTCAAAATCGTGCAAGATTTGTGCGTTTGCAAGAAGCACAAATCTCGTACAAATATGAACTCCATGCTTTTGAATGTGGTTATGCATATGAACGATGTTTTCCTGCATGGCACCATAATGCAATGCTATGCAGAAAAAAATTGCAACATACTCTATCTTTCTGTGTGCTCTTTTATCGTAGCACCCATTGTTTTCAGTGGGGCAGAGAGCAGCATAACAAGGTCTCCCATTGAAAGCAATGGGAGAAACTCTGCAATTCTCCTGCCACGGCTGTCAGCTTCTTCCCCAAAGTGATGCAAGACTGTTTTGACATAAAAACGCCTCACATGCTCGGGGAATTCACATGGTGGGGAGCCCGTTATTGGGGCAGGATTCATGGCCCCATATCATGCTCGCCAGTGTGAAGTTAGCCTAAGGAAGAGTAGAGGGGGATAATTACCTCACATGATCTAGACTCTATGTTTCTCTTAATACACCCCAGAATTGTGTCTGCCTTTTTTGCTACTGCATCACACTGTTGATTTATATTCAGTCTGTGATGTAGTAGTATGCCCAAGTCTTTTTTACATGTGCTGCTGCTTAGCTCAATTCCTCCCATCCTGTATGTGCTTTTTTCATTTTTCTCACCCAGATGTAGGACTTTACATTTCTCCTTGTTAAATACCATTCTGTTAGTTGCAACACACTATTCAAGCTTGTCTAGATCTTTTTAAATCCTTTCTCTCTCTCTCTTGTAAGATCAACTGATGTTACATTTACTTTCTGAGAGAAAACAAATACAAAATAGGAATTTAAAAGTTCGGCCTTCTCAACGTAATTTTAACCAATTCACCATTTCTATCCTGTAAGCATCCAATAGCATCTTTCACTTTTCTTTTGACTCCCCCCCATATAATTTTTGATTGCTTTTGACCTCTCTTGCAAGCCTTCATGCATTATCAACTTTAGCTTTTCTGACACTTGCCCTACAGTTTCTGCAGACTGCATTATATTGTTCTTTAGATATTCCCCCTCTTTCTAATTGATAAACATATTTTTCTTCCTTTTTAGCATGTGTGTAAGTTCTGTGTTCATCCATCCTGGTCTCTTAAAATGCTTCCTAGTCTTCCTTCTTAGGGATTATTAATAGAGATGAGCGAGCGTATTCGCTAAGGCAAACTACTCGAGCGAGTAGTGCCTTAGGCGAGTACCTGCCCGCTCGTCTCAAAAGATTTGGGTGCCGGCGGGGGAGAGCGGTGAGTTGTGGGAGTGAGCAGGAGGGTGCAGGGGGGAGAGAGTGAGAGAGAGATCTCCCCCCCCCCCTGTTCCTCCCCGCTCTCCCCCGCCGCTCCCTGCCCCCCGCCGGCACTCGAATCTTTTGAGATGAGCGGGCAGGTACTCGCATAAGGCACTACACGCTCGAGTAGTTCGCCTTAGCAAGTATGCTCGCTCATCTCTAATTATTAACAATTCTTCTTTGCAAATCAGAACAGGCATACATTATTAAATGTACCCTAATAACAGTGCAGGGCCTTGTATACACCCTCTACGATGGAACAGACATAAATGTAAACAGAGCCTACTAAATGGCTGCTGTGGACTTTCAACCTAAACTTGGCATCAATTTAGTAGATATTAAAGAGTTTTTCCGAGAATTTACTATTGATGACCTATTCTCAGCACAGGTCATCAATAGTTGATCGCTGGGGATCTGCCGCTTGGGATCCCCATTGATCATCTGATCCTCTAGCCCGCTGTCAGTCAGCAAAGATGGATTGCCACATTTCGGGGTCAGAGACGGAAGTGTAATAGAAGGCATTCCTTCCACTGAAATCAATGGGAGTGATGTCTTCTGTTACACTTCCAGCTCTAACCCCAATGAGGAAATCTTCTTTGTTGAGGTAAAACTAAAAGAAAACCATACAGGGAAGCAGCAAATGCACACAGTGCATATCAGCGTCCTCAGTATCGTTCAAAGTCGCCAGTCCAGCCACTACAAACTATTTGTAGGCCTTACGCAGCCAACAGTGGTTTTCTGCAAATGACAAAGTTAGTTGATAAGTTACAAAAAACTACTCTAAAAAGCAAACAAAAAATATGAAATTTAAAAAAAAGAAAAGGAAACATGAAGAAAGCAGGGGGTAGGGAATATGTCAGTGTTAGTGGAGGTGGTCGAGGACTGGCCAAGTTGTCATTTTAAGTGGTTCCCACTGAAGCAACATCTACACGTTCTGCAGGAGGCAAGGCAACTTTAGAAGTGGCTCTACCTGTAAGTTAAATCCACAGCACACAGAACAGGTTGTTGAGGGGATGACACAGCATGCCACAACTACCACCACTTCCTCTTTTTCCCATTCGCAGTCACACAGCAGTCAGTCTGCACTAGTCAGCCATGAGCATCCCCCTTATACAGTGAAGAAAATAGACAAGATCACAGACCTGCATAAGGCTGGAATGGGCTACAAAACCATAAGTAAGACGCTGGGTGAGCAGGAGACAACTGTGGAAGACATACAAAATGACTGTCAATTGGCATCAATCTGGGGCTCCATGCAAAATCTCACCTCGTGGGCTATCCTTGATCATAAGGAATGTGAGAGATCAGCCTAAAACTACACAGGGGAAACTTGTTAATGATCTTGAGGCAGCTGGGACCACAGAATCACCAACAAAATCATTGGTAACATATTACGCCGTAATGGATTAAAATCCTGCAGTGCCTGCAAAGTCTCCCTGCTCAAGAAGGCACATGTGCAGCTCGTCTGAAGTTTGCAAATCAACACCTGGATGATTGAGAGAGTGATTGGGAGAAGGTGCTGTGGTCAGATGAGACAAAAATTGAGCTCTTCGCCATTAACTCAACTCGCCATGTTTGGAGGAAGAAAAATGCTGCCTATGACCCAAAGAACACCGTCCCCACTGTCAAGCATGGAGGTGGAATCATTATGTTTTGGGGTAGTTTCTCTGCTAAGGGCACAGACTACTCCACCGCATCAATGGGAGAATGAATGGAGCCATGTACTGTAAAATCCTGAGTGACAACCTTTTTCCCTCCACCCAGACATTAAAAATGGGTCGTGGCTGGGTTTCCAGAACAAAAATGACCCAAAACATACAGCCAAGGCAACAAAGGAGTGGCTCAAAAAGAAGCACATTAAGGTCATGGAGTGGCCTAGCCAGTCTCCAGATCTTAATCCCATAGAAAATGTTACAGTATACTGCCCTTGATACGCCAGCCCTGATCTCATCAGCAACCCCTGTCCCTGCCTACTTGCCTTAACTCCTGGCTAACCCCAGGCGGGCAACTGGGCGGTGGTCCCTACTCTCACTAGGGACCAAGAAGGGACGCTGGCGTACCTGATGGAAAGGGCAGAATAGCGACAGAAAAGGCAGATGTAATAAACCAACACGAAAATACAAAGCAGACCTCAGGCAGATGGAATAATCTGGCAGAAATAGCAAACAAGCTGACAAGAGCAGGAGACCGACAGAGGCAGGCTAGTTAGCTCACTGAGGGAAACCAATAACTGGCAGTGATTGCAAGTCACTACCAGACTTATAAACAAAAGCCTCTGCCCAGGGGCAGAGAGAGGGAGAAGCCAACTCCCAACAGACAATATAAAAAGGAAGCTAGTACATGGCAGCTGCACTTACCGGTGCGCGCGCGGATGGCATCACGAGCTACCAGCACACCGCCGGCCAGGCACCCGCGCCCCCAGCAGCTGGACCACAAGCCGGGGGGACGCGCCCCGACCGCAGGACCCAGCACCCCGTCGCCCGGGGAGGAGCCGCAACCGCCGCATGGTAAGAGAAAACTTATGGAGCGAGCTGAAGATCAGAGTTGCCAAGCAACAGCCTTGAAAGCTTAACGATTTAGAGATGATCTGCAAAGAGGAGTGGACCAAAATTCCTTCTGACATGTGCGCAAACCTCATCATCAACTACAAAAAACGTCTGCTGTGCTTGGCAACAAGGGTTTTGCCACCAAGCATTAAGTCTTGTTTGCCAGAGGGATCAAATACTTATTTCTCTGTGCAAAATGCAAATAAATATATATAATTTAGACAATGTGATTTTCTGGACTTTTTTTGGATATTCTATCTCTCACTGCAAAAATTAACCTATCCTAAAAATTATAGACTGTTCATGCCTTTGACAGTTGGCAAACTTACAAAATCAGCAAGGGATCAAATACTTATTTCCTTCACTGTACTTCACCCTGTGCTAATTCCCTGCACCGTCCAAAGCAGTCAACATGGGTAAGTCTGAAGAACTGTTTGATTATTCAGCATCGTGAATGTCAATGGGTCAGTCCACACAAACAGACGGAGAAGACTAAGACATTGAATGCACTTGCAACGACCAAGACACAAGGCCCAATGCTAAGGAGATGGCGGGGGTAGAGATGGCACTTGTCACAGTGGCTCTACCAACTCCTCCCCGGAGGGACGCGTGCAACCTTGGCCAAGGCGCCACCAGGCCTCCTCCAGGTGATGCTGGGGCAGCGATTACCTGAATAAACAGTGTGGTGGATCTGAAGAATTATGTCATTGGTGACGCCACAGTTCCTTACTTACAGGGTGTCTGATGGGAAGAAAAATAATAGAGTCCACATACAAGTACTTGACAACCTCAGCCGCTGGGAACGGTCATTGACTGGAACTTTACTTGTAGAATAGGAAAATGGACTCCTCTATCTTACCTTTCACTCATATTTATATCTTACATACCCAAGTGACATGACAATTGGTTACAATTTCCAGACATATCACAGACATTCATAGATATTCACCTCTTACATGCTGCAGCTGTGCAATACACATAACTAAAGACAAGACAATTTACACAGAGCATCCACATAAAAGACATGACATGTATGATAATTATGCAGGAGCCAGATATATAGACTTGGGGCCACTGCACACTGATGACCAACTGTTCTTTTCCTCCAAAGAGAAAGATGAGGGTGGGTCAGTGTACGCAGTCAGCCCTTTAGAGGCAATGTTTATTCAAGGGGATGTGGAAATGGAGATGTCCACTCAGGAGGAGAATGGTGATGAAGAGGAAGAGGAGGTGGAAGATGATGAGGTGTTTGACCCAATATGGACAGAAAGGGAGAGGCAGCTTGCAGGAGGAATGGGTGGATGTTACAGGACTGCATCCTGC
This sequence comes from Eleutherodactylus coqui, assembly GCF_035609145.1. Lineage (NCBI taxonomy): Eukaryota > Metazoa > Chordata > Amphibia > Anura > Eleutherodactylidae > Eleutherodactylus > Eleutherodactylus coqui. Next base: position 142,863,480 of record NC_089839.1, read on the forward strand.
CAAGGCAATGAGTAGGTTCTTGTGGAAAAACAAAAGGGCAGTGCCACCATCCTTAGGTACCGCAAGTCACAGCAGCACCAACATCCAGCCCACAACTAGGTTTGCTCACAGGACTTGTGCAGTCTGCGCATTCTTTGAAACCATAGGTGATGATAGAGGAGCAGTCATCTGCAAGATCTGCAGTAAGTATTTAAAACCCGGCAAGAACATAAACAACCTCAACACAACATATATTAACAGTCACATGAACTCCCACCACCTACTGCGTTGGAGAGCCCACATGGGCCAGAAAGCAAAGTTACCCTCATCCTGCACCCTCTTTCACTGCTGTAGTTGCCTATTCCTCCATTTCCCTCCCTGGTCCTATAGTAGCCTCTGAGTACAAAGAGGCAGTTTTGTGTAGGGCCAATAGCACACTTACTTCAGGCCTCTCCTCCAGAATTGACGACCAGCCTTCAGAGTCAGCAGAGCAGAAGTTGAGCCGCCACCATCATCACCACCTTCACAGACATTGACATCTACCCTATATTGAAATAAGGTAAATCAAAGTTTCATATATTACAACCACAAACATATGCTCAGCTGCACAATGAGTAGGCAAAAAAAGAGATCAGCATGCAGAAGCCTCATTAAAAAGAATCACATAACATCAGAAACGGTTTCCCAAACAAAAAGAAATAATGCATCAAAAAAGAAAGGCATACAGTATGTCATGTTAATAGAGAAATGTCTATGCAAAATATATCTAATGCTATCAAAATTATATTACCAATGATGACTATAATACAACAAGCATATTGAATACTACATATTCACAAGTACAGGACAATAATAGGAGCATGAACATAACAATGGTGCCAACCTTATAACCTGCACTCCGACACACGTTTTGCTAAAGCTTCTTCAAGGAATACGACTTGTGTGATGACCTCTTTTTTTCCTATCTGCCCTTATTGCAGCTTATCTAAAAAAAATACTACCCCAACCATCCACAAGCACAGAGCCTGAATGAAAGTATTGCATGGCTGCTTGCAATGGAAATGCTGTCCTGCAGACTAATGGAAACAGACGCCTTCCACAATGTAATTCTCCATGCTAACCCACAGTGCAAGATGCCCAGCCACCATTTATTTGCCCAAAAAGCTTTCACTGCGCTGCACTGCCAGGTGAATGATAACGTGTCCCTGGTTTTGAAGATCGTTGTCATTAGCAGAGTGCACAGATATGTGGTCCAGCAAGCATGGCCAGGGGCATTACATATCCTTAACAGTACACTGGGTCAATGACCTGCAGGTGGACCGGGAAGCCAAAAGTGGTGGCCCACATTTCATGGTACCCCCAAGAGTTGTGGGACATTTATCATTGTCTGTTCCCTCCTCACCACTCTCCTCTTCCTTCTCTTCCTCCACTTCTTCATACTACCTATCAACACCCTCCATTAATCAAACCTCTATACAGCAATTCACTTTGTAAATTCCAAAATGCTGTTCTAGAACTCATATGTCTAGGAAAGTGCAGCCACATAGCCGAAGAACTGTTAATGGCGCCAAAGGCCGAGGCTGACACATGGATAACCATGTACAATCTGAAGCCAGGCAAGGTCGTGTGTGACAGTGGGGCCAACCGGTTGGCATCTCTTTGCCTCAGTAATCTCACACATGTACCTTGCTTGACCCATGTTATGAAACTGGTAGTGCAGCGCTTCCTAAGCAATTACCCAAGTTTACATCCAGTGCTGGAAAAGGCCAGGAAACTGTGCTCACACTTTCTGCATTCACACCCAGCCGCCTCTCATCTGGCGGAGGTGCAGCAACAATTCGGGCTACCACTCAACCGTCTCATCTGTGATGTACCTACAGGGCAGAATTTCACATTGCATATGTGACAGAAGCTAAGCCTGCAGCAGAGAGTGATCACGGAATACCAGATGTTGTATGCTGTATGGAGGTTGGTAACTTGATGCCTATGGAGTGGCTGCAGATCTCTCTTATCTGCCTGCTGGAACAGATGCTACAGGGTCTAAGTGACAATGACGTGTTGTTGTCATAGAAGGAGTAGGAGGCGATACCAATCTCCATTTGTCTGTCCAGTCCACCACAGGGAGGGTGGCTTTGGGTAAGAAGGGAGGGCGTCTTCTGCAACATGTTTCTTCCCCCATGGGAGAAGTATAGAGGAGAAAGAGTAGGGGAATAATATAAATCCAGAGGCAGGGGGGAGGGAAGGCTACACAATGTTCTTTCCATCACTCCTAGGCACTTTTAGGCATGTGAGTGCTTTTATGCTGCAATGCTTGCAGAAGGACCATCACATAGCCTACATTAAAACATCACATCATTACTGAGTGGCTACCGTCTTTCATCCCCACTACAAGGCAAAAATGACAAATCTCATTCTGGCTGTAGAGAGGGAATTCAAAATGTGGCACTATCAGGACAGACTGTTAATCAGCTTGAGCATAGCAATTCCGCATGGCTGGAGGGATGCATCCCCATGGATCACAGCTACATGGTTCATGACAGAAGGAAGCCATTGCAATAGCACCACCACAGGTGGCAGAGGAAGACTAAGAGGGGCATGGCATAGTTTTTCCAGCTCATCCCAGCCTGCAACAAAATCACAGGGTAGGACCGACAGTCACAGGCACCACTTATCCATGATGATCAAAGAGAATTTCAGCCCCTGCATGGATGTACTCAGACATGGCATTTGCCCCTTTGACTTCTGGGTTTCTAAGCTGGACGAGTGGCTAGAGCTTGCACAACATTCTTTAGAGGCGCTTCACTGTCCCGCTGCCAGTGTGCTATTAGAAAGGGTGTTCAGCACAGAATTTGTGCTTTGCAAACTTTATGATATTGCTTTTAAGACAAGGACCACACCTGCAGTCTTACATAGCATAATTTTTGGTAGCTCTACAGCTGTTCCTTGGAGCAGGCCCGTGCTTGTATGTTGTGTTCACCTGGTAGAATTTCTCCTTGTAAAATTTATGACATTGCTTTTAAAACAAGCACCACACCTGCTGTCTTTCTTGGCGCAATTTTGGATCTAGGAGACCCTATGTGGGCATTCTTGTGTTTTCAGTGGTACCCTGTGCTATTGTAGTGTACAGGAGTTGATGTGCATACATTCTGGAAGTTTCTGAATGATCTATGTAGTCTTGTGCTTATGTGTAGTTCTACTGTTTTCTATGTGTATGAATATGATGTGTATTGCACCTTTGCAGCACTGAATGGGTTACTGTCTGGGAGATGTCTGAATATGTATCTATTTGTTTGTCATGTGACCTTGTTATATATATGTGGGTGCAAGATGAATAAGAGAGAAAGAGACAAAAGACACGCAGGAGCTGTTGCTGGTGTTGGTGTTGTTTGAGGAGCAAGAAGTAGAGAGGCTGGGTTTGTACTCAGACACCTTCAGTCTGAGTAGTAGAAGAAATGGAAAAGGAACGGATAGACTTCTAATGCCGTGAACCCCTCCTTCTTTCCCCCTGTGGAGTGGAGTATATGAGGAGTGCCACAATAGGTGCGAGTTTCCCGCTGTGCAGTGTGAAGTGCAATTCTGCAAAATCCTGTGAGAGTGGATTGGTAGAGTTTTGGTGGAGTTGTTCAAGAGATGGTGTCCAAGACCAGAGAAGCACAGATAACTAGTCCTGTGTAAGTCACTCTGTTCTCCTGTGTTTTCCTCCCTGTCGCATCACGTGTTCCTCTGCACTACTGTACCACCGGTGGATGTAAAGTGGACTGTAATTGTTGGAACTGTTACAAGATGCTTTACAGTAAACGGCTTCTCCGAAGTACTCTTATTTGTTTCTTTGAGAGATCACTACAGAGGAAGGAATGGTGGCATCACCCGTGACAAAAGTGCAAAGGTAAACCACCAGTGGGTTTTCCTATTAAAATAGTTTGCCCTCGCTCATGGACATGTCCCTGGTTACCCTCCGGGTGGTGGATGGTAGAGACACCATGACAAGTGAACTACTCTAGCCCCACTGTCTCCTAGGCTGGAGCCCGCTCTTCGAACGCTGCACTATGATTGACCCCTAAACCACTGTACACTATTTTGATCAATTTTTAGAGGAGCATAGTGTTCCCCAGATGTGTGGCTGTATTCTCATGCAATTTGAGGGGCTTTGGCTGCATTGAGGACCTTCTGGAGGACGAATTATCGAACTTGATTTTTACTTCTATTGACAGTAATGGGAGTTATAATCGATCATCCCAATTTACAATGATTTTTGTGAAATTGGGCTGATACCGACATGTACCAAATATTCTACTAGTCGCTCATCACTGCTAAAAATCATTGTTTTTGCTGCAAATCCTTTCATGTAAACAGGTGTCATAACGATTTGGTGAATAAAAAGCAGTGGAAGAAGGGTTGACTACAGGTGCGGTTATGTTCAAATGAACTATTGAAACTGCCCAATTATTAAATGAAAATGCATGCCAAGTAGAGATGAGCGAGCGTACTCGGATAAGCGGTACTCGCTCGAGTAATTGGCCATATCCGAGTACCGCTGTGCTCGGGGCTAAAGATTCGGGTGCCGGCACGGAGCGGGGAGCTGCAGGGGAGAGAGGGGAGGAACGGAGGTAAGATCCTTCTCTCCCGCCCGCTCTCCCCTGCTCCCCGCTGCGACTCACCTGTCAGCCGCAGCGGCACCCGAATCTTTAGCCCCGAGCACAGCGGTACTCGGATAAAGCCAATTACTCGAGCGAGTATCGCTTATCCGAGTACGCTCGCTCATCTCTAATGCCAAGTAAATGATATAAGATTGTTACTTCACTGTATCAGTTTATCTTGCAGTGTAAAAGAGCCCTAAGGAGCCTCTAACATGAAGCAATTGTTGGGCGCCTAAGTGGTTAATCCTTTAGTGAACACTGGCAGATTGTTATTCGTTTTTTACGCAAGCACAAACTGAATGGGGTACGATAAGAGAACAAATTATCGTTTGTCGTTTGGTCGCTGGCTGTGTTTACACGTAATGATTATCTTTCAGTTTCACATGTTCAAGCATTAATCTGAATGATATTGTTCAGTGTAAAAGGGCCGAACGCCTTATATCCCTCCAAGCAAGAATAAAAGAAACGATGCTACAAAAAATAACAGTGTGTGTCAGAGACTATGTGGCACCAAGCTATTTAATATACTGTATTATCGCAATGTGTATTACATATTTCCTCAGTAGAGCATCTTGTAATGTGCATAAGATTTCTTGCTGTATAGGAACAATGCTTGTGGGAAACACAGTTTAACAAAATACGTCATTGTGACTTCGACCAGATCCAAAGCCAACTGTTTCCACAACATCTGCTTAACCTTGGACCCCATCTTTTCATAGGTTATTAACTATTTAGTCTCAGACTCATTTTTGTACTTTTTTCTATTATAGCTTTTTCGCATAAGTAGACATGCCTTTCAGAAGAACCCGCTCATAGGTTTCATTCTTCATCTGCTTTATTGGCCTCAGCTGATTTGGGCTTTCGCACCTCCATTAGTTTACTGTCAACATTTGGCCAAATAACAGAACTCTTCTGGCTTCTCTCTTCTTTTTGCCCTCCTACCTGCATTAGAGATCATTTCTATCACACCTTATATCATTATAAACGTTCATTTAAACACAATGATTACACTGGGGAACAATTTTTTTTTTCATTTTTTGTTGCATGAGGTTTTAGAATTATTCCTATATATTTCTGCATTGCTGATTCCAAATCTAAAATCGTTTTTTTTTTGTGCATGCTCTGGTTTTCATGCAATTTTAACTTCTTTTTCATTGGTTTTTAAATTGGAGTTAAAAGGCAACGATGCTTGGATTGAACATAACTACAAAGTAATTAATGTTTTACAAACATCATTTTTACATAATTGTAGTTGTTTTTAAATGTAAAAAATGATTATCTGATAAAAAACACCCTATTTTGTTTGTTTTTTTAGATTGAATCATGGCTTTTTCGTGTTGGCGTAAATGTAACAATAGTCCTGACACCTTCTGTTATATATGTGTCTGCTACACATTTCAAAGTCAAAGGTGCATTATTTCATCATTTGTGACATGTACATATATTGCCTATTTTCAAGTTCCCCTTGGTGATCAACACAAGAATTTGGCTCCTTATATTGTGCGTCATAATTGTGAGGAAATGCTTTGTGACTGGACAAAAGGAAAACGCAAAGGCATGCCTTTTGGTATTTCCATGGTGTGGCGTGAACCCAAGGACCACAGCAGTGACTGTTATTTCTGTCTGACCAATACATAGGGCATTGGCAAGAAAAAATGGCATATGATCACATATCCTAATATTCCTTCAGCAATACGACCTATCCCACACTCGGAGACACTCCTGGTTCCAGTTTTCAATGGTTTTGTCTCTTCTATCGACGAAGAAAGTGAACATAGTCATTAGGGGGATTTTAATAAGATGCATGAGGAAATGGTTGTAGAATCTGAAGGATCTTCTTCTGATGCCAAGCAGTCATTAACCCCTCAGCAGTTTAGCCAACCAGAATTGAATGACTTATTAGCCTCCAGGCTTAAGAAAAGAATGTACTTCACCGGTCAGCTAAAGTATCCCATTTCAGGAAGATTGAACAAATATTTGTGGACTTCTTTTTCGAAAACAAACACTTTGTTTACTGTCATGATATAAGTAGTCTTCTCAGCCAGTTAGGTGTTATCACTGACAGTCCAACAGAATAGCAGCTATTTCTTGATAGCTCTAAACGGAGTCTGAAATGTGTTCTCTTACACAACGGGAATGTTTATGCAGCAGTTCCTACTGGTCATTCAGTTCATCTACGAGAAGATTATAATGACATAAGAATTGACATAAGAATTGTCCTCGATTTACTGAAGTATCAGGAGCATAACTGAATCATTTGTGTGGATCTTAAAATGGTAAATTTCCTCCTTGGATAACAGAGAGGTTTCACAAATTTTCCTTGCTTTCTGTGTTTGTGGGACAGCTGAGCTTGGGAGGAACACTGGACACAGAAGGAGTGGCCGAAACGTGAAGCTCTGGAAGTAGGGATGTCGAATATTGTGAATGAACCTATAGTTAGTCGAGACAGGATCATTTTACCCCCGCTTCACATCAAACTTGGCTTAATGAAGCATTTTGTTAAGGCTTTGAATAGAGTAAGTGAGTGCTTTCAACATATTGTTTCTGCTTTTTCTGCCTTGTCTTTCGAGAAGATAAAAGCAGGTGTATTTGATGGCTCTCAAATTCGAACCCTCATACGTAATGAAGAATTTGCCAGGAAGATGAATAAGGTGGAGAAAGCAGCATGGGTATTTTTTGTGGCAGTTACAAAGAACTTCCTTGGCAACAAAAAAGCAGAAAACTATGAACTTCTGTTTCAAAGGATGCTATTGGCTTTCCACAACATTGAATGTAACATGAGCGTTAAGATTCACTTCTTGAACAGTCACCTTGATAAGTTTCCCGAAAACCTTTGGAGCTATTAGTGATGAGCAGGAAGAACGCTTTCATCAAGATCTGAAGACAATGGAAGAGCGTAATCAGGGGTGTTGGGACACGAGAATGATGGCAGCCTACTGCTGGAGCATCAAATGAGATTGTCATGAGCAAGTACACAAATGCAAGAGCTACAAATGCAAATTCTAGCCTGAATAGAATCTAAATGAGTGTTGTGCAAATGTTATGCTTAAAATAAGTGTTTTTAATTTGTTCTATTTCAAAATTGTAGAAAAATTCTGATGCAGTCATATGTTTTAGTATATTAACTGTATTATACAAATTATTATATTCTCCCCAGGATGATGCCCAAGAAGACATTCTACTTCATTATGTTCAACCAAATGTTTAATAATTTACATAAAGATGAAAACCTAAAATCTTGAATTGCAAAAAAACTGTAGCTTACAGAGAAAAACTAAGTTCAGATTTGAGATCAGTGCACTCACATTAAGTAAGAACAAGTGTTTTTATGGATGGAACCAAACTTTTGTTCCCCTTATCGCTCAAAATTCGCTCAAAAGCCGTCTTTTGAGCGATAATTGTTGCGTCTAAACACGCGGCCATCACGCACTGTTCATGCACCGTTCATTCATCGCTCATTTCTAGCCAGCTAGAAATCAGCAATGAACCTTATCAGCGCCGCACGCTGATTTCTCAGCGGGCGCGCTGATAGTAATCTTTCAGCTAGTATCCCACTGGTGGTTCTCAGTGGTACCTCAGCTGAAAGTGCTGAGAACAATGCAACTGTTTGCATATTCAAAACAGCTGCATTTTTCTCTGAGCTATCACGGTGGTATCCTGCTGTGCCTGCATAACTCTTAAGTAGCTAATTAGCTACTTAAGAGTTACGCAAAGATGATTGCTCAAAACTGTCACTTTTTTATAACTATTGAAGAATTTTATTCAGTTTTTCAACAGTTCAAAATAAAACCATTTGCGTAAAGTTTGTAGCATATTAGGATTAAAATTAACTGTGCACATAGATAGAAAGGAATCTAGAATAGAGCAGAAAATATATATAGTAAAAAATAAGAACAAAGGGAAGGGATTGAGTACAGATGTATTATTCATTTGCGCATTTTAATCTATTTTTTAATATGCATGAAAATAGAACATGCTGCAAATTTTTTTGTGCAAACTAATGATCATGCAAAATATGCTCATGTAAATGAACCCATTGAAATTAATGGGTTCTATTCATTGCATATTGCATGTGGAATATGCTGCAAAGATATGTTTGTGTGAATGAGCCCTTAGGCAGCTATTATATGAGCACTAGTGTCTGCTGCTAGTGCTCCCATTTCCTCAACAGTTACGGGGCTGAACCTGCCTTTGCAAGTGCAAACCCAGCAATCATGAGGAAACTGTGTGCTAGCAGTGGCTGGTAGCACACATGTATTAGCATTCTTATTGCTTTTTACCTATTTCTTTGAGTAGATTGATTGGATAGACAGTACTCACTCATTTATTTTAGTATGGATTATAAATATATGTTTTTATGTCTTTGCTTTACAGGATATTCGAATGACAAGCCAGAACATTCTGCGATAGTGCCAAGGCAATTTGCGGTGGCTGGCTGCAGAATAGACAGCTGGGTCCTAAAGGAGCGTTACTTTCAGAAAAGACAGTCACAGGTTTCTTCAAAGTTTTTACGCAAATTAAAGAATATCTCTACAAAAGGATACAAAGGTACTTGAATGTTACAAAACACTATAAATGGTGCTATCCAGAGGTATAACTTGAAGCTTCTGGACTCCAATGCAAAATCTGTAACAGGGCCACCAAATATAATGCTTTACTCATACTACTGGCCTCTTCACACAATGCGCCACTGGCTTCAGCAGCCTGTGCAGCCAGCATCCGGCTCCCCTGACACCTCTACTTTTAGTTCCTCTACTGTTTTCTGAGGTGCTGGAGTGGAAAAGACAGGGGAGGAGGGAGCATGCAAGCTGCACACACTGCTGCCCTACTGGTGGCATAAAGAGGGCATTACTGCTTTGTGGGGCATAAAAGAGATTTTTTTTTTGTATAATCAGTATTTATTGAAGTTTTCAACTAATAATAATATGGGTCATGCGGAACCGAAGAGGCATAACAGAAAAGATGCATGAAGTAAAACATTGAGAGATAGAAAGATGAACAGTCCTAGGAAATTGTCACTACTTACGTTTCATCTCTACCAAATAATGTGAGTGGCACAGAAATCAAAAGTAATACAGCTATTAAGTCATACAAAGGCTACAACCAGCTGCTGAAACAGAAGGAAATATCTAAAAGTCAAAGGATGATGATATGAGGATCTAGGTTAGAAGAAAGAAGGAGCCACAGAGAGAAGAATAGGAAAGCAGCACAAGTGCAAGGAAACAAAAGAGATAAGAGCAGGGGAAAGAAATAAGAAAAGGAGAGAGGGGAAATAAGGGGGGAGAGACACTGAGAGAGAGGAAGGGGTGGAAAGGGGTGATATCAACATATTCTAGTGGATACTAATTGGTAATGTGTGCTATTGTCAAGGGGATCTGAGCATCACTAGCAGCATGAAAGGAACCACTGTGAGAAAAGATCCCGAGTGCTTGTAAAATCTATTCAAGATTGACATATTTTTAAAAACCTATCGGCATCTCGGAAGTATTCTACCCAGATTTCCGCCATATTACAAAGACTAACTCATATACCCGGTTTTGCCTGAGTTAATTTGGTACAGGTTTTTACCTGTTGTTCGCTCGGAAAAGTTTATGAAGTCATGGTTACTTCAAAGGAACCAAGGAATAAAATATGTACACACACACAGAGGAGCGTTAGATTCTCCTCAGACTGCATGTACCAATGTCATTTATTCCCAGACAGGAAGTTGCAGACTCTTCTTAGCCTTAAAGGCATGCTCCATCCCTGCAGTCCATGGCCACTTCATTTTGTACTTTACAGCCTTTCAGTATATACACAGAGGTCAGTTAGATTTTCTTCAGTATATGCACTCAGAAATCAGTTAGATTCTCCTTAGTATATACACATAGAGGTGAGGTAGATATTCCTCAGTGTATACACATAGAGGAGAGGTAGATTCTCTTCAGCATACAAATCATTTCCCTAGGCTGTATGGTTTCTGATGTATGGCAGATTTTCGCACAGTTTTTCCCACTTAGAATTAAATATTGAAGTTGCGGCCCTTCTACTTTTCCTATTTAGGACGCAAAGAATGGTCGTGGATAGAGATGAGCGAACGTACTCGTCCGAGCTCGATGCTCGGGCGAATATTAGGGTGTTCGGGATGCTCGTTACTCGTAACGAGTACCACGCGGTGTTCGGGTTACTTTCACTTTCTTCCCTGAGAAATTTGCGCGCTTTTCTGGCCAATTGAAAGACAGGGAAGGCATTACAACTTCCTCCAGTGTTGTTCCAGCCCTATACCACCCCCCTGCTGTGAGTGGCTGGGGAGATCAGATGTCACCGGAGTATAAAAGTCGGCCCCTCCCGCGGCTCGCCACACATGCCTTGTGAGTTAGCTGAGGGACAGTGGTATCGTGCTGGAGCTGCTGTAGGGAGAGCGTTAGGAGTTAGTGTAGGCTTCAAGAACCCCAAAGGTCCTTCTTAGGGCCACATCTACCTGTGTGCAGGCTGCTGCTAGCAGTGGGTTTTTTTTTCTCAAAATCGGCAGTGCAGAGCATTGCACCCGGCATTAGGGACAGAAGTGGTGCTTAGGCAGGGAGAGTGTTAGGAGTGAGTGTAGCCTTCAAGAACCTTAACGGTCCTTTCTAGGGCCAAATTTAACCGTGTGCAGTACTGTGCTGGCTGCTGTTAGCAGTGTTGCATATTTTTTTTCTTCTAAAAATTGTCTGTGCAGAGCATTGCACCCTCCATTGATACTACAGGGACAGAATTGTGTAGGCAGGGCCACAACACAGTTATTGTTCATTGAATATACGCAGTGGGGCCTTTCCTTTGCAAAAAAGGGAAAAAATTATATTTGGCCTGCCTGTGTCAGTCCTAAGGTCTCCGTGTACGTGTGTGCTGCGTGGAGAACGTACAAAAATCAGACGCAACCAGCTACGGTTTACTGCAGGCTTGCGCCATTTTCTTTCCTGACTGGCAAATACCTGCTCTGCCAGAGTTAATAACTCTGCTACACTAAAGTTGTGTGACACTTTTTCTGGGCCACACCACAGTTATTAAACGTATTGTTCATTGAATATACGCAGTGGGGCCTTTCCTTTGCAAAAAAGGGAAAAAATTATATTTGGCCTGCCTGTGTCAGTCCTAAGGTCTCCGTGTACGTGTGTGCTGCGTGGAGAACGTACAAAAATCAGACGCAACCAGCTACGGTTTACTGCAGGCTTGCGCCATTTTCTTTCCTGACTGGCAAATACCTGCTCTGCCAGAGTTAATAACTCTGCTACACTAAAGTTGTGTGACACTTTTTCTGGGCCACACCACAGTTATTAAACGTATTGTTCATTGAATATACGCAGTGGGGCCTTTCCTTTGCAAAAAAGGGAAAAAATTATATTTGGCCTGCCTGTGTCAGTCCTAAGGTCTCCGTGTACGTGTGTGCTGCGTGGAGAACGTACAAAAATCAGACGCAACCAGCTACGGTTTACTGCAGGCTTGCGCCATTTTCTTTCCTGACTGGCAAATACCTGCTCTGCCAGAGTTAATAACTCTGCTACACTAAAGTTGTGTGACACTTTTTCTGGGCCACACCACAGTTATTAAACGTATTGTTCATTGAATATACGCAGTGGGGCCTTTCCTTTGCAAAAAAGGGAAAAAATTATATTTGGCCTGCCTGTGTCAGTCCTAAGGTCTCCGTGTACGTGTGTGCTGCGTGGAGAACGTACAAAAATCAGACGCAACCAGCTACGGTTTACTGCAGGCTTGCGCCATTTTCTTTCCTGACTGGCAAATACCTGCTCTGCCAGAGTTAATAACTCTGCTACACTAAAGTTGTGTGACACTTTTTCTGGGCCACACCACAGTTATTAAACGTATTGTTCATTGAATATACACAGTGGGGCCTTTCCTTTGCAAAAAAGGGAAAAAATTATATTTGGCCTGCCTGTGTCAGTCCTAAGGTCTCCGTGTACGTGTGTGCTGCGTGGAGAATGTACAAAAATCAGACGCAACCAGCTACGGTTTACTGCAGGCTTGCGCCATTTTCTTTCCGGACTGGCAAATACCTGCTCTGCCAGAGTTAATAACTCTGCTACACTAAAGTTGTGTGACACTTTTTCTGGGCCACACCACAGTTATTAAACGTATTGTTCATTGAATATACGCAGTGGGGCCTTTCCTTTGCAAAAAAGGGAAAAAATTATATTTGGCCTGCCTGTGTCAGTCCTAAGGTCTCCGTGTACGTGTGTGCTGCGTGGAGAACGTACAAAAATCAGACGCAACCAGCTACGGTTTACTGCAGGCTTGCGCCATTTTCTTTCCTGACTGGCAAATACCTGCTCTGCCAGAGTTAATAACTCTGCTACACTAAAGTTGTGTGACACTTTTTCTGGGCCACACCACAGTTATTAAACGTATTGTTCATTGAATATACGCAGTGGGGCCTTTCCTTTGCAAAAAAGGGAAAAAATTATATTTGGCCTGCCTGTGTCAGTCCTAAGGTCTCCGTGTACGTGTGTGCTGCGTGGAGAACGTACAAAAATCAGACGCAACCAGCTACGGTTTACTGCAGGCTTGCGCCATTTTCTTTCCTGACTGGCAAATACCTGCTCTGCCAGAGTTAATAACTCTGCTACACTAAAGTTGTGTGACACTTTTTCTGGGCCACACCACAGTTATTAAACGTATTGTTCATTGAATATACACAGTGCGGCCTTTCCTTTGCAAAAAAGGGAAAAAATTATATTTGACCGGCAGGCTTGCGCCAATTTATTTCCTGCCTGTGAAATCAAATCACTGGTAATACAGCATGCTGAGGGGTAGGGGTAGGCCTAGAGGACGTGGACGCAGCCGAGGACGCGGAGGGCCAAGTGAGGGTGTGGGCACAGGCCGAGCTCCTGATCCAGGTGTGTCGCAGCCGACTGCTGCGCGATTAGGAGAGAGGCACGTTTCTGGCGTCCCCACATTCATCGCCCAATTAATGGGTCCACGCGGGAGACCTTTATTAGAAAATGAGCAGTGTGAGCAGGTCCTGTCCTGGATGGCAGAAAGTGCTTCGAGCAACCTATCGTCCACCCACAGTTCTGCGCCGTCCACTGCTGCAAATCCGAATCCTCTGTCTGCTGCTCCTCCTTCCTCCCAGCCTCCTCACTCCACTACAATGACACATGCTCAGGAGCGGGAAGACTCCCAGGAACTGTTCTCGGGCCCCGGCTCAGATTGGACAGCAGTGGTTCCTCTCCCACCAGAGGAGTTTATCGTCACTGATGCACAACCATTGGAAAGTTCCCGGGGTCCGGGGGATGAGGCTGGGGACTTCCGCCAACTGTCTCAAGAACTTTCTGTGGGTGAGGAGGACGATGACGATGAGATACAGTTGTCTTGCAGTGAGGTAGTAGTAAGGGCAGTAAGTCCGAGGGAGGAGCGCACAGAGGATTCGGAGGAAGAGCAGCAGGACGATGAGGTGACTGACCCCACCTGGTATGCAACGCCTACACAGGACAGGTCTTCAGAGGGGGAGGCACGGGCAGCAGCAGGGCAGGTTGCAAGAGGCAGTGCGGTGGCCAGGGGTAGAGGCAGGGCCAGACCGAATAATCCACCAACTGTTTCCCAAAGCGCACCCTCGCGCCATGCCACCCTGCAGAGGCCGAGGTGCTCTAAGGTCTGGCAGTTTTTCACTGAGACGCCTGACGACCGACGAACAGTGGTGTGCAACCTTTGTCGCGCCAAGATCTGCCGGGGAGCCACCACCAACAGCCTCACCACCACCAGCATGCGCAGGCATATGATGGCCAAGCACCCCACAAGGTGGGACGAAGGCCGTTCACCGCCTCCGGTTTGCACCGCTGCCTCTCCCCCTGTGCCCCAACCTGCCACTGAGATACAACCCCCCTCTCAGGACACAGGCACGACCGTCTCCTGGCCTGCACCCACACCCTCACCTCCGCTGTCCTCGGCCCCATCCACCAATGTCTCACACCGCACAGCCCAGCCGTCGCTAGCGCAAGTGTTGGAGCGCAAGCGCAAGTACGCCGCCACGCACCCGCACGCTCAATCGTTAACCGTCCACATAGCCAAATTTATCAGCCTTGAGATGCTGCCGTATAGGGTTGTGGAAACGGAGGCTTTCAAAGCTATGATGGCGGCGGCGGCCCCGCGCTACTCAGTTCCCAGTCGACACTACTTTTCCCGATGTGCCGTCCCAGCCCTGCACGACCACGTCTCCCGCAACATTGTACGCGCCCTCACCAATGCGGTTAGTGGCAAGGTCCACTTAACTACGGACACGTGGACAAGCACAGGCGGGCAGGGCCACTACATCTCCCTGACGGCACATTGGGTGAATTTAGTGGAGGCTGGGACAGAGTCAGAGCCTGGGACCGCTCACGTCCTACCCACCCCCAGAATTGCGGGCCACAGCTCGGTGGTGGTATGTTCGGCGGTGTATGCTTCCTCCACTAAAGCACCCTCCTCCTCCTCCTCAACCTCTGTCTCGCAATCTAGATGTGTCAGCAGCAGCAGGACGTCGCCAGCAGTCGGTGTCGCGCGGCGTGGCAGCACAGCGGTGGGCAAGCGTCAGCAGGCCGTGCTGAAACTACTCAGCTTAGGAGATAGGAGGCCCACGGCCCACGAACTGCTGCAGGGTCTGACAGAGCAGACCGACCGCTGGCTTGCGCCGCTGAGCCTCCAGTCGGGCATGGTCGTGTGTGACAACGGCCGTAACCTGGTGGCGGCTCTGCAGCTCGGCAGCCTGACGCACGTGCCATGCCTGGCCCACGTCTTTAATTTGGTGGTTCAGCGCTTTCTGAAAAGCTACCCACGCTTGTCAGACCTGCTCGTAAAGGTGCGCCGGCTCTGCGCACATTTCCGCAAGTCCCACACGGACGCTGCCACCCTGCGCACCCTGCAACATCGCTTTAATCTGCCAGTGCACCGACTGCTGTGCGACGTGCCCACACGGTGGAACTCTACGCTCCACATGTTGGCCAGGCTCTATGAGCAGCGTAGAGCTATCGTGGAATACCAACTCCAACATGGGCGGCGCAGTGGGCGTCACCCTTCTCAATTCTTTTCAGAAGAGTGGGCATGGTTGGCAGACATCTGCCAGGTCCTTGGAAACTTTGAGCAGTCTACCCAGGTGGTCAGCGGCAATGCTGCAATCATTAGCGTCACCATTCCTCTGCTATGCATCTTGAGAAGTTCCCTGCAAACCATAAAGGCAGCCGCTTTGCGCTCGGAAACGGAGGCGGGGGAAGACAGTATGTCGCTGGATAGTCAGAGCACCCTCCTGTCTATATCTCAGCGCATTCAGGAGGAGGAGGAGGAGGAGGAGCATGAGGAGGATGAGAAGGAGGGGGAAGAGACAGCTTTTCCCACTGCTGACGGTGCCCCTGCTGCTTGCCTGTCATCCTTTCAGCGTGTATGGCCTGAGGAGGATGAGGAGGAGGAGGAGGAGGAGGATCCTGAAAGTGATCTTCCTAGTGAAGACAGCCATGTGTTGCGTATGGGTACCCTGGCACACATGGCTGACTTCATGTTAGGATGCCTTTCTCGTGACCCTCACGTTGCACGCATTCTGGCCACTACGGATTACTGGGTGTACACACTGCTCAACCCACGCTATAAGGAGAACCTTCCCAGTCTCATTCCCGAAGAGGAAAGGGGTTCGAGAGTGTTGCTATACCACAGGACCCTGGCGGACAAGCTGATGGTAAAATTCCCATCCGACAGCGCTAGTGGCAGAAGGCGCAGTTCCGAGGGCCAGGTAGCAGGGGAGGTGGGGAGATCGAGCAGCATGTACAGCCCAGGCAGTGCAACAGTCTTTAAGGGCCTGGACAGCTTTATGGCTCCCCACCAAGACTGTGTCACCGCTCCCCAGTCAAGGCTGAGTCGGCGGGAGCACTGTAAAAGGATGGTGAGGGAGTACGTAGCGGATCGCACGACCGTCCTCCGTGACGCCTCTGCCACCTACAACTACTGGGTGTCGAAGCTGGACACGTGGCCTGAACTAGCTCTGTATGCCCTGGAGGTGCTTGCTTGTCCTGCGGCTAGCGTCTTGTCGGAAAGGGTGTTTAGTGCGGCTGGGGGAATCATCACAGATAAGCGTACCCGCCTGCCAACCGACAGTGCCGACAGGCTAACACTCATCAAGATGAACAAAGCCTGGATTTCCCCAGACTTCTCTTCTCCACCAGCGGACAGCAGCGATACGTAAGCAATACGTAGGCTGCACCCGCGGATGGAAGCTACGTTCTCTCTCACCATCCAAAACGGGGACATTTCTGCTTCATCAATCTGTGTCTAATATTCCTCCTCCTCCTCCTGCTCCTCCTCCTGAAACCTCACGTAATCACGCTGAATAGGCAATTTTTCTTAGGGCCACAAGGCTCACTCATCTAATTTTTCTAAACAATTTTTATATGTTTCAATGCTCTTAAAAGCGTTGAAACTTTAACTTGAACCAATTTTTCGTTAAACTGGGCTGCCTCCAGGCCTAGTTACCACTTAAGCCACATTAACCAAAGCGATTAATGGGTTTCACCTGCCATCTTGGTTGGGCATGGCCAATTTTTACTGAGATACATTAGTACTGTTGGTACACCAATTTTTTGGGGCCCTCACCTACAGTGTAATCATAGCAATTTGTATGTTCTTCGCCTGCACTCATGGTACAGAAGTGTGTGTGGGGTTGGCCTACACTTTAGCTACATAAATGTAACTTGGGCCTTGGCTATACTGCAGCTACTGAAATGGAACTAAGACTGCGCTCCCACTATACTGCTACTTCGGAATTGTTACTGGGGCCTGTCTTGAGTGCTACTATTGCTGACATGGAACGAACACTGCGCTCCCGCTATACTGCTGCTTCGAAATTGTTACTGGGGCCTGTCTTGAGTGCTACTATTGCTGACATGGAATGAAGACTGCGCTCCCGCTATACTGCTGCTTCGGAATTGTTACTGGGGCCTGTCTTGAGTGCTACTATTGCTGACATGGAACGAAGACTGTGCTCCTCCTATAATGCTGCTAGTGATATGTTAGTGGGGCCTGTCCTAATGCTACGGCTGAAATGTTACGAATTCTGGGCTCTGCCTATACCGCTGCTAATGGTATGTCTCTGGGGTGTGGAAACAGAGGCTTCCCAAAGACATGATGGCGGCGAGGCCATTTCCCACCAACGCGGTTACTGTTAAGGTGCATATAACCACGGACACGTGGAGAGGACACGTAGTGCCTCAAAAACATCCCCCTCCTCCTCCAACAGGGAAAACATTCTTGGCAAATGCCTTTGCATTGGTTCGTCTGGTGGCAGTCCAAGAATTTCACCTTTACCGACACTACAAGAGAGCCCCCCCACCATCCCCCCGCCACGGCCCACTTAATCCTGGCCACATTCCGAAAACCAACAAAATAAAACCGCGCTACTAGGTCCGCAGTCACCACCACATTACCACCAACGCGGTTACTGTTAAGGTGCATATAACCACGGACACGTGGAGAGGACACGTAGTGCCTCAAAAACATCCCCCTCCTCCTCCAACAGGGAAAACATTCTTGGCAAATGCCTTTGCATTGGTTCGTCTGGTGGCAGTCCAAGAATTTCACCTTTACCGACACTACAAGAGAGCCCCCCCACCATCCCCCCGCCACGGCCCACTTAATCCTGGCCACATTCCGAAAACCAACAAAATAAAACCGCGCTAGTAGGTCCGCAGTCACCACCACATTACCACCAACGCGGTTACTGTTAAGGTACATATTACCAGTCTGACTGGGGCATGCAGACACCTTTACAGAATGAATAGTGTGTGGCACATAGGTTCCCCATTGCTATGCCCACGTGTGCAGCTCCTGATGGCGGTGGCACAGGATTCTATTTCTCATTGCTTCTGTACAGCATTGTGGGCTATCGCCCCACCACTTTTAAAGAGGGTCGCTGCCTAGCCGTGCCAACCCCTCTGCAGTGTGTGCCTGCGGTTCCTCCTCATGGCAGACGCACTTATAAATAGACATGAGGGTGGTGTGGCATGAGGGCAGCTGAAGGCTGCGCAGGGACAGTTTGTTGTGCGCTGTGGACACTGCGTCGTGCGGGGGGGGGGGGGGGTTGGGCAGCATGTAACCCAGGAGAAGTGGCAGCGGAGTATCATCCAGGCAGTGATTGTGCTTTGTTGTAGGTAGTGTGGTGCTTAGCTAAGGTATGCGATGCTAATGAGGGCTTTTCAGAAGTAAAAGTTGTTGGGAGGGGGGGGGGGGGGCCCACTCTTGCCGGTATTGTGGCTTAATAGTGGGACCTGTGAACTTGAGATGCAGCCCAACACGTAGCCCCTCGCCTGCCCTATCCGTTGCTGTGTCGTTCCCATCACTTTCTTGAATTGCCCAGATTTTCACACATGAAAACCTTAGCGAGCATCGGCGAAATACAAAAATGCTCGGGTCGCCCATTGACTTCTATGGGGTTCGTTATTCGAAACAAACCCTCAAGCATCGCGATAATTTCGTCCCGAATAACGAGCACTCGAGCATTTTGGTGCTCGCTCATCTCTAGTCGTGGAAAATTTCACGTTTGTGCGATATTGATGTGTGTTATTAATTACATAACACAGGGGGTCACTTACTTTTGCACTTAGCATTGAATAATCAAGTTGTGACCCCTTTACTTTTCCTGTTTATGACCTAAAGAATGGTTGTGCCAAATTTCAGTTTTGTGCAGTACAGATGTGTGTTATTAGTTACATTACATAGGGGTTCACTTACATTTGTGCTTAAAATTGAATATTGAAGTTAAAACCCCTTTACTTTTCCTATTTAGGACCTAAGGAATGATCATGCTAAATTTCAAGTTTGTGCAGTTCAGATGTGTGTTATTAGTTACATTACATTGAGGGGGCTCTTACTTCAGCACTTAGAATTGAATAATCAAGTTGCAACCTCTTTATTTTTCCTATTTATGACCTAAAGAATGGTTGTGCCAAATTTCAGTTTTGTGCAGTACAGGTGTTATTAGTTACATTACATGTAATACTTAGAATTGAATAATCAAGTTGTGTCCACTTTACTTTTTGTATTTAGGACCTAAACAATGGTTGTGCCAAGTTTCAGGTTTGTACGACACCGCAAAGTTAGAGAATTAGATTAGGTACATTACACAGGGGGTTACTTACTTTTGCGCTTAGAATTGAATAATCAAGTTGCAACCCCTTTATTTATCCTATTTACGACTTAAAGAATGGTTGTGACAAATTTTACGCTTGTACGACACCGGGAAGTTACATTACATATGGGGTGCACTTTCTTTTTCAATTAGCATTGAATAATCGAGTTGTGACCCATTTACTTTTCCCATTTAGGACCTAAACAATTGTGCTAAATTTAATGTTTGTGCGATACCGGGAAGTTAGAGAGTTACATTAGGTACATTACATATGAGTGCTAATACTTTTGCACTTAGCATTGAATAATCGAATTGTGACCCTTTTACTCTTGCTATTTAGGACCTAAAGAATGGTCATGCCAAATTTCATGTTTGTATGACACTGGGAAATTACATTACATAGGGGTGCCAATACTTCTGCACCTAGCATTGAAATTGTTGTGACCCCTTTACTTTTCCTATTTAGGACCGAAAGAATGGTCATGCCAAATTTTATGTTTGTACAACACCGGAAAGTTAGAGAATTAGATTAGATTACATCGGGGTGCTAATACTTTTGCACTTAGCATTGAATAAGCAAGTTGTGACCCCTTTACCTTTCCTATTTAGCACCTAGAGAATGTTTGTGACAAATTTCATGCTTGTGCGACACCATGAAGTTAGAGAATTAGATTTGGTACATTACACAAGGGTGCCAATACTTTTGCACTTAGCATTGAATATCGAGTTGTGACCCCTTTAGTTTTCCTGTCTAGGACCTAAAGAATGCTCCTGCCAAATTTCATGTTTGTACGACACTGGGAAGTTAGAGAATTAGTGGCGAGTCAGTCAGTCAGTGAGTGAATGAGGGAGTGAGTCAGTCAGTCAGTGAGGGCTTTCACCTTTATATATATGTAGATAAGTCATCTTTTGTTGCCACTGTCTCGTAGTAGGCATCTAAGAAGAGCGACAATGCAGACGGATTACTGACCTGGCAACTTTTAATGAAGCATTTTTTTTTTCTGAACACCAGTAGGGCCAGGGAGTATTGAGAGCAAGGCAACATGCAATCCAGTGTGGAGTAGATAATATGTTCTCCCAGAAGAGCTTAATCTTGTTGCCTTCCCCCCAACCATGCAGCATGGTTCCTCTAGTGGTTCCAAAGTGCCAACATGTCTGCAATACAGAGGGGAACATAGCATGAAGTCGGCTTGGGTAGCTATATCACCTCATGAGGATCTTGTAATTATTTTTCCTGGGCGGCACAGTTCACAGATAATTTTTGTGGGAGAAAATAAAGGCTTTTTGCAAATCTGCCAGTGAAATCTTGGTGCCCAGCTCTTGTTCCCAAGCCTGTGTGAAGTTATGTTCTGTAAAGCCCGTCTCTTGAGAGAATAAGTCATAGAGAAGCAAGATTGTATGTGTGGATGGCAAAATCAAAGTGAAAAGTCTCTCAAAGGAAGTAAGAGTGGACTGAAGAAAGCGACGATCTATATAGGTAGAGATAAAATATCTTAATTGGCTTGCCATCCTAAACAACGCTCACATTTCATACCAGGTGAAAATACTGGGTTATAAAATAATAAGGTAAGGGGGCCTTATTCCCTGGATAGAACACCTTTACAGGTTTTTGAATCCCAAATCTTAAGAGTTTGCTGCAAGAGACTGTTAAAAGAGAAGCGGAGGGCATGGTCAATGTGTCTGGGCCAGAGGAGGGACTGAGCTATCCTCCTGCTCTAAGGAAGCCTGCTGCTTAGTCTCGTAATGGAAATGCGAGTCTAGAAGATGTGTCAGTAATGCTGAATATTGTTGAAGGTTCGGCAACCGAGCCCCCCTTAGCTTAAGGTCAAACAAAAGTTTTATTCGAGGGCAACTGTTTTATCAAACAAATTTAGTAATAGCCAATCAGAATGTCTGAAGAAAGGAGGAGGGAGCTAAATTGGAGCTGTCTAAAAAATATATAAGAACCAAGGAAGTACATCTATCTTAAGGGCACTTATCCTGCCAAACCATGCCAGGTCCTTAGTTGTATAAGAGAGGTAATTTAATGTACGATCCAAGAGAGTTTGGTAGTGGTCTGATGGTATGTTTACCCCTAAATATTGTATTGCTTGTTGTGTCTACTTACGTGGAAACTTTTCTGCCACATATCTCACCTCTGAGGAGGGCAAGAAGTGGTTAAGTGCTTCTGTCTTTGAATATTTGACCTTAAAATTGGATAGACGTCCATATCTCTCACACTTTTGCAGCAGAGAGGGAAGCAAAATACAGGACTGAGAGATAAAAAGAAGTAAATCATCTGTATATAGAGATGTCCTAATTTGGTGACCCCCTACTTGTGTGCCACAGATGTTCGGGTTGCTATCGATAGCAACAACAAGATGTTACATAAAGCAGCAGTGAGAGGGGACAGCCCTGTATTGTCCCATTTTGAATGGGACTTGGGGAGAACAAGAGGCCATTTACCCGAATCCTGGCTGTGGAACATATGTATAGTGCTAGAATGTGGCTTTAAAACCTGAGGCCTAGTCCCATTTGTTTTAGGGTTTCAGCTAAAAAATCCTAGTGGACTCTATTGAAGGCCTTTTCCACATGTACTGACAAAAGGCGTTGGGGATCTGACATGGCCCTAGTTCTGAACAAGAGGAATAGAGTTTTGACAGACATGAGCCAGTCAGTTTGTTAAGACTTAAACACAGCTTTATATCCACATTTATTAATGATATACTAGACAGTGTGGAGTCCTTGCCTGACTTCGGCAAAACACCAATATGTGTTTCTAATGATTGCCTCCTAAAGGGGAAGTTGAAAGATATCTGCAAAAAAAGTTGGAGAAAAATGTAGTCGGTTGTCCTGGAATGTTTTGTAAAAAACTGACGTAAAGCTGTCAGGGCCCTAGTTTTTCTCAGCTGGTGAAGACTTAATAGCTGTCCTTATTTTGTCTGCTTAAAAATCAGCCTCTAGCACTTCTCTTGATTCACTTTTGAGTGTCGGAAGGTTCGTCTCTGCTATATACCTAGCTACGCATGCCAAGAATGCAGATGGAGGCATGTCCATAAACTGCCCCTTTATGACAGAGCTGCGAGTAGTAAGTCCAAAGGACCTCACGGATCTCTGATGAATTATGTGTGTCTGAACCTGCTAAAATTTTAATTCAGGGGATCTATGTTTGTGCGGCCTGTGGGTGTAATAAACAGGACAAGGATCTGCCAGCCTTGTTAGAGTATTCATAATGAAAACTTTTGCACTGGTTCCTTAATCGTGGGTGTTTTTGGTCCAAAAGGGATTTGAGCTCAGACCTGGCAATGGCCAGGTCAGTAAGCAGTGAAGGCTGGGGGTCCATATATGTGAGAGTTCTAGCATATGAATCTGCTGCAGGAGTTTTAATAATCTGAACAGCAACTCATGTGTTAGTCACACTCTGTGTTTGATTAACCCCTTAGTGACCAGCCCATAGTGTTTTTACGTCCTAGCTAAGTGGGCTTTAACCCCTTAGTGACGAAGCCTGTTTGCGCCTTAGTGACGGAGCCAAATTTTGGAAATCTGACATGCGTCGTTCAACGTGGCATAACTCCGTAAAGGTTTTACATATCCCAGTGATTCTGACATTGTTTTTTCGCCACATGTTGTACTTCATTTAGATTGTAAAAAGAGACCGATATAATTTGTGTATATTTATTAAAAGTACCAATATTGGAAAAATTTTGAAAAAATTGTCATTTTTTCACATTTTCAACTGTATTATCTTAAATATGTCCAAACATACTGTACAAATTTTTGATAAGATATGTATTTCCATCTGTTTACTTTATTCTGAATGCACACTTGAAAAACTTTTGTGTTTTTTTTAACCATTTAGAGGACGTACAAATTTAACATTACTTTTCAGCATTTTGATGAGCACTTTGTTTTCCTGCACCAAGCCAAGTTTGCAAAGGCTCATAAGTGTCAGAATAATAGATACACCCACAAATGACCCCATTTTAAAAACTACACCCCTTAGTGTATTCACTGAGGGGGGTCATGAGTATTTTGACCCCACCAGTTTTTTTCAGGAAATAGTTCAATTTAGGGGAGAAAAAATAAAATTTCATATTTTTGCAAATATGTCATTTTAAAGACATATTTTTTTCCTATAGAGCCCATGAAAATGAGGATTTACACACCAAAATGGATACCCCCGTTTCTCCCGTGTTCAGAAACATACCCATTGTGGCCCTAATCTTATGTCTGGATGCATAACAGGAGCCAAAATGAAAGGAGTAGTCGGTGTCTTTCAGAACATAAATTTTGCTTGAAGGCATTTTAGGCCCCATAGCACTTTTGTAGAGCTCTTGAGTGGCCAAAACCAAAGAGAACCCCCACAAGTGACCCCATTTTGAAAACTAGACTGCTTAACGAATTTATCTAGGGGTGTACTGACCATTTTGACCCCACAGTTTTTGAATGAATTCAAGCCAAGCAAAAGCAAAAAATTGTGATTTTCATTTTTTTGTCAATTCTGTCATTTTAAAAACAGCTTTTTTTGTACAGCACACGCATGAATGAAGCCTTTCACCCCAAAATGGATACCCCTGTTTCTCCCGTGTTCAGAGACATACCCATTGTGGCCCTAATCTCATGTCTGGATGCACAATGGGGCCCAAAAGGAAAGGAGTAGTCGGTGGCTTTCAGAACATAGATTTTCCTTGAAGGCGTTTTAGGCCCCATAGCACATTTGTAGAGCTCTTGAGCGGCCAAAATCAAAGAGAACCCCTACAAGTGACCCCATTTTGAAAACTAGACCCCTTAACGAATTTATCTAGGGGTGTACTGACCATTTTGACCCCACAGTTTTTGAATGAATTGAAGCAAAGCAAAAGGAAAAAATTGTGATTTTTGTTTTTTTGGCAATTCTGTCGTTTTAAAAACAGGTTTTTTGGTACAGCACACACATGAATGAAGACTTGCACCCCAAAGTGGATACCCCTGTTTCTCCCGTGTTCAGAGACATACCCATTGTGGCCCTAATCTTTTGTCTGGATGCACAATGGGGCCCAAAATGAAAGGAGTAGTCGGTGGCTTTCAGAACAGAAATTTAGCATAAGGGTGATTTAGGCCCCATTGCCCTCTTGTAGAGCCCTTGAGCGGCCAAAACGACAGAGAACCCCCACAAATGATCCCATTTTGAAAACTAGACCCCCTAACGAATTTATATAGGGGTGTACTGTGTATTTTTACCCTACAATTTTTGAATAAATCTAAGCAAAGCAGTAGGAAAAAAATTACAATTTTCATTTTTTTGGCAGTTGTATCAATGTAAAAACTGTTTTTTTTGTACAGCACACATAGGAATGAAGACTTTCACCCCAAAATGGATACCCCTGTTTGTCCCGTGTTCAGAACCATACCCCTTGTGGCGCTAATCTACTTAAAGGACGCATGGCTAGGCCTATAATGGAAGGAGCACCCGTTGGATTTTAGGGTACAACGGAATAAATTCCAGGCCCCATTGCCCACTTGTAGAGCCATTGAGCGTCCAAAACTATAAAGAACCCCCACAAATGTCCCCATTTTAAAAACTAGACCCCTTAACGAATTCATCTAGGGGTGTACTGCATATTTTGACCCCACAGTATTTGAC
Organism: Eleutherodactylus coqui; assembly: GCF_035609145.1. Lineage (NCBI taxonomy): Eukaryota > Metazoa > Chordata > Amphibia > Anura > Eleutherodactylidae > Eleutherodactylus > Eleutherodactylus coqui. Next base: position 142,888,813 of record NC_089839.1, read on the forward strand.
TAAATTTCAGCAAAGCAGAAGGAAAAAATTACGATTTTCATTTTTTTGGCAATTTTGTCAATTTAAAAACTTTTTTTTTTGTACAGTGTACATAGGAATGAAGACGTTCACCCCAAATGGATACCCCCGTTTGTCCCGTGTTCAAAAACATACCCATTGTGGCCCTAATCTACTTACAGGAAACATGGCAAGGCCTGTAATGGAGGGAACACCCGTTGGATTGCAGGGCACAACTGAATAAATTCCAGGCCCCATTGCTCATTTGTACGGAATAAAAATTGACTCCCTAAAATTCCCCCCCCCCCCCACGCCCTTTTCGGCGTTCCCCAAATCTTAGATAAAAGTAATAATGTGAACTGTGTAGTATTTCCAAAGATGGGTAATTATGGAGGCTGGTTGGGATGGGCACATAGGGCAATAAAATCGGGTATCCCCCCTCCTCTCATGCTTTTTGGGGGTCATTTTTTGACCTCAGTGGCGGGGATGGGGTGTAAAAAGTGGCGTTCCGTGAGTCTCCGTAAGCTTGATGAGGTGCGGCGGTCTCACACAGAAGACGCTCAACAAGCTGCTCCTGGAACTGCAGGAAGGCGAGCGTTCCCGGGGCTTCTTGTAAATTGCGTATTACAGGTAGCGGTCTGAATAACGCCGGGCTTACGCAGCCGTAGGTGGATCCCGGCTGTGAGCCCGGCTGTGACCCTGCGTACGGCCGCGTAATGTACTGCGCATAACTGCGTACTTACACGGGCGGTCATGCGCAGTACACTTTTTTTTTTGTTGTTTGTATTTCCCGCACCGTCGCTTAGCGATGACGCGGGTACCCGCAGCCCGTATACAACGTAGTTGCGTATGGGCTGCAGGTATATCCACGACCATGGAGCACAATGGGCTCTATGTTGCGGATATCCGCGGTAAAATAGAACCTGCTGCGTTCTCTTTTCTGCGAGTGGATTACATAATTCCAACCCGCTAATGTGAGCGGAATTGAGTAATCCAATGCGATTGATCTGCGTATTACCGCTAATCAAACGCATGCGGAATCCGTAATACCTATCCGGTCATGTGAGACCGGCCAAAGGTAGATCGCTACCATTTTTTCACGTGTCCGGGGACCGCTCAATGAGGCCACCCGTCACTGCTCCGGGCTCTCGGAGACCGTTGGTCGCCGAGAGCAAGGAGATATTAAGTTTCCTGGGCTCCCCAACTCCTGCGCATGTGTCCGGTGTTTTGCCGGCGGTCGCATGCGCAGAATGCGGGAAAGTTCACGGAAGAAGATTGCGTCGGGGTGCAAATATGGAGGCCTCTGGTAAAAAGTTTTATCTCCTCTCACCTTCCCCTTTTTTTAACTTTTACGTGATCGCCATTATTCTTTGGATAACGGCGAACACGTGATCAGGAACCGCTCACCGCGGCCCTCCGTGAAATCTCCAGGCTCTCGGCTAAGTTTTGTAGCCAGGAGCAGGGAGATTTTAAAAAACCACGGCTTTTGCGCATTCGCCTGCCACATTGGCGACGGGCGCGTGCGCAGAAGCTGGGGTGAGGTCCACGGATAAATCCGCAGGTCTTAGGTACGTCATTTCATCCTCCCTCATGGATATGATCCATGGGAGGAGATGAAACGCAAGCTTTTTTTAACTTTTTAAAACTTTTTAAAACTTTTTTTTTACTTTTTGCACTATTTTTTTTTTACCTTTTACCCCTTTTTTTATTTTTTTTTTTTTACTTTTTGCACTTTTTTTTTACTGTGACATCCCTCTGCTCTTGGCTACACATGGCCCCAGTGACATCCCTCTGCTCTTGGCTACACATGGCAGCCAGGAGCAGAGCAATTTTGAATTTTTCGGGGCTCGAGCCCTTAGTGCACGCGCCCGATGTCAATCATCGGGCGCGCATGCGCAGACAGGGATTTCGGGTCCCGGGATATCGGGACATCGCAGAGGAGCGGGGGTGAGTATCTTCACCTCCCCTCATGGATCCAATCCATGAGGGGAGGTGAAACTTTACTTTTGTTTTACTTTTTCAACTTTTTCGCGATCACCGCTATCGCAATGGATAGCGGTGATCGCGGGCCCGGGGACCACTCACAGTGGTCCCCGGTAACACCTCCTGGTTCCCGGCTACCTTCAGGAGCCGGGAGCCAGGAGATTTTAAATTTGCCGGGGACACCCGGGCTTCTGCGCGTGCGCGTGACGTCATCGGCTGGCGCGCATGCGCTGAAGGCCGCCGGCGGGTCCGGGAGGACCAGATCTCCGGGGGACACCGCCGACAAGCCGTGTGAGTATTTTCAGCTGCCGTGATGGATCCGATCCATCATAGCAGCTGAATTACTACTTTTTTACAATGTTTTATTTACTTTTTTGCGATCGGCGCTATTCATTTTATAGCGCCGATCGCAATGCCGGGGGGGACTGCCCGCATCCTGGGATGACAGCTCCATGCTGTCGGCTACCTGCGGGCACCGACAGCATGGAGCTGTCACGTCCTCAGGCCAGTGGGCATCAATCCAAAGAGGATGCATAAAACTACGTCCTCTAGGATTAAGGCCCACTTTCTGAGGACGTAGTTTCCCGATGGGGCCGTCGTTAAGGGGTTAATCCCTGAGGACGTAAAAACATTTTTCCTGTAGGGATTAAAGCTATGTGGGTTATGGATGAGACAGCTCCATGCTGTCGGTGTCCAGAATTACCTGACATGAAGTTGTCATCCTGGGCTGCAGGAAGCCCCCTCCGGCAATGCGATCAGCGCTATCCAACGAATAGCGCCGATCACATTAAAGTGAAAAAAGGTTTTTAAAAAATGTAAGATTCAGCTGCCCGCATGGATCGGATCCATGCAGGCAGCTGAGATTACTCACCCCCGTCCTCCGCACTGTTCCTTGCTGATCCCCGCTAATCTGGTTCTCCGGGACCAGACTCCAGCCTTCTGTGCATACGCGCCAGACGGCATTACGTCAGCCGCATGCGCAGAAGGCCAGAAGCCCCAGCAAGTTTGGAATCTCCTGGCTCCCGGGTCCTGAAGGTAGCCAGGAGGCAGGAGATGTCACTGTGGAATGCGGTGAGTGGTCCCCAGACCCATGATTGCTGTTATTCAGTGGATAGCGGCGATCACAGAATATTGGGAAAAAAAAGTTTAAAAAAGTTAGTTTCACCTCCCTTCATGGATTGGATCCATGAGGGGAGGTGAAATTACTCACCCCCATCCTCCAGGATGTCCCCCAGTGATCGGGATCTGCCGCTGGCTTCTGCGCATGCGCCAATGTGCCCTGAAATCCAACAGCTGTTCTCTCCATTATAGGCCTAGCCATGTGTCCTGTAAGTAGATTAGGGCCACAATGGGTATGTTTCTGAACACAAGACAAACAGGGTAATCCATTTTGGGGTGAAAGTATTCATTTATATGAGTGCTGTACAAACAAACCTGTTTTTAAAATGACACAATTGCCAAAAAAATTAAAATTGTAATTATTTCCTTCTGCTTTGCTTAGATTCATTCAAAAACTGTGGAATCAAAATATGCAGTAGACCCCTAGATGAATTCGTTAAGGGGTCTAGTTTTCAAAATGTGGTAATCTGTGGGTGTTATCCATCGTTTTGGCTGCTCAAGGTCTCCACAAGTGGGCAATGGGGCCTAAATCACCTTCAAGCAAAATCTCTGTTCTGAAAGCCATCGGATGCTCCTTTCGGTTTGGGCACCTTGTGCATACAAACAGCAGTTTAGGGCCACAATACGTATGTTTCTGAATACGGGACAAAGAGTGGGAACCAATTTGGGGTGCAAATTTTCATTGATATGTGTGCTGTACAAAGTAAATTGTTTATAAAATGATATTTATGCTTGACAAAGACCACCCTATGGTCGAAACGTTGCATGGCTATGGAATATGTACTTTGAAATAAACACGACTTGATCTTAGGATCTCGGTGTGAGTATATATGGAAAACAAACTTCCCTGAAATTGCTGCTCAGCTGTATCTTATATGGACTGTTGTTTATAAAATGACACAATTGCCAAAAAAAAAAAAATCATATTTTTTTTCCTTCTGCTTTGCTTAGATTCATTCAAATACTATGGGGTCAAAATACGCAGTACAACCCTAGATGAATTTGTTAAGGGGTCTAGTTTTCAAAATGGGGTTATTTGTGGTGGTTATCCATCATTTTAGCCGCTCAAGGGCTCTACCAGTGTGCAATGGGGCCTAAATTACCTTCAAGCAAAGTTTCTGTTCTGAAAGCCACCGGCTGCTCCTTTCATTTTGGGTCCCGTTGTGCATGCGGACATATTACAGCCACAATGAGTATGTCTTTGAACACAGGACAAACAGGGGTATCCATTTTGGGGTGCAAGTCTTCATTCATATGTGTCCTGTACAAAAAAAAGCTGTTTTTAAAATGACACAATTGCCAAAAAATGAAAATCATAATTTTTCCTTCTGCTTTGCTTAGATTCATTCAAAAACTGTCGGGTCAAAATATGCAGAACACCCCTAGATGAATTTATTAAGTGGTCTAGTTCGCAAAATGGGGTAATTTGTGTGGGTTCTATGTCGTTTTGGCCGCTCAAGGGCTCTACAAGTGTGCTAAATCACCTTCAAGCAAAATCTCTGTTCTGAAAGCCAGCAGCTTTGTGCATATGGACATAATATTAGAGCCACAATGGGTATGTTTCTGAACACAGGACAAACAGGGGTATCCATTTTGGAGTGTAAAGTCTCATTTTCATGTGCACTCTAGAAAAAAAACTGCCTTTAAAATGACATATTTGCTAAAACATGAAATTTTATTTTTCTCCTCTAAATTGCATTAACCCCTGAAAAAAAACTGTGGCATCTAAATACTCCTGATACCGCTCAGTGAATACATTAAGGGGTGTGGTTTTTACAATGGGGTCATTTGTGGGGGTATCTATGATTCTGACACCTATGAGCCTTTGCAATCTTGGCTTGGTGTAGGAAAACAAAGTGTTCCTCAAAATGCTGATAATCAATGTTAAATTTTAATCAATGTTAAAAAAAAAGTAAGCTTTTCAAATGTGTGTCCAAAATAAAGTAAACAGAGAAATATATATCTTATAAAAAATGTGTACAGTATGTTTACATATATTTGATATATTACAATTACATTTTTTTAAATAATTTTGGCGCTTTTAATAAATATTCACAAATTCTATCGGACTATTTTTACCACCTAAATGAAGTACAACATGTGGCACAAAAGTGTGAGTTACCAAAAAAGGTAAATGTGTTCTCTAAGATTAGCCGCACACACTGCATTCTTTAGGAGGTTGTTATTTAGGCTCCATGTCCAAAAATAAAATATCACCAATAGAAGCTGTGGGATGTCTGTGGTGGCCCAGTAGGAAATAGCCAATATGACTGTAGGAGTTATGCAGATGAAAATAAAAGGTATACTCCCTATTCTGTGGATGGAGAATCTGCCAAACATCCAAACATCAGGGAGTGTAGTAGGTTTTTCAAAGTTAAAATCACAGACTACTATCAATACACCCTCTAAAAATTCAGCCAGCAAACCCAGGAGAGAGCGGCAAGCTGCAATCTAGCACTGGTTTGAGAGATATCAATTTGCGATGGTATCAGTATGGATTGCAATAGATGCTCCCTCGGATCTCGAACCAGAATTGGCAATGTGGAACCAACTTGAATAATATCAATCTTTAACATTTGGCATGTGTCCAACTTTAAAATGAATCTCCTGCAGAACCAGTACCCGAATCCTCTGTTTGTGCATGTTGTAAAGGACCTGAGATCTCTTTTGAGGTATATTAATGCCACGTATGTCAATAGAGCCAAATTTCAGAGGCGTTGTGTGAAGACGATGAGGTGGGAGGAAGAAAAAGAACTAAAAAATAGGATGAGTAGAGAAAGGAGAAAAAGGAAGGAGATTGGGAGGAAGAAGGAAGAGGTAATGGCAAAAACTAAAGCGAAACAGCTCCGAATGGAGGTGTAAAAAGCAACATTCAAGGAAACCAACTTGAAAGTAAATAAACGCACAGTCTCTAATGTGCGATCCCAAACTGGGTAGTGAGCTTTCCATCAGAGTCTCCTTCCACTTCAAGATATGGCCTAATGACTAGAGAAACCATAATAAGGCATTAACTGTAGGCATACAGTAACATAACTGGTATTAGAATGGACAACGGAGTACAGAGTGTTGTTAGTGCAATTTTCGCTATTCGATATACTGTGAGTGCCATATTAGATAGGAATAATGAACAGGCCCGGAGACTCCCCTCCAATAAACACAAATCTACATGGTGTACACCAAAAGGGATCTAACCTTTATTTAGGCAGGTAAAAGTTTATATAAGGTTTCCAACACAGGAAATTGGGCCATTTAAGTACAGTTACATCATTTTGTGTGCTGATAGGTCATTCTCATAGGGAGGTATTTTTAGGGTAGCTTTGAGCTCATTCGCGGAGGAGGAGCTTCCATTGAGCATGCTCTATTCATTCTTGACTTGCTATCCAGAAGAAATACTTCCTGTTTCTCTCCGGCCATTTCCTGTCCTTTAACACAAAGACATTCCTTTTTGCCATGCAGCTGTAACTTGAGCCTTGTATAAGTTTTCCACTGGTCAAGAAACCAGTCAGACCTGTTGCTCCTTCAATTCTTGTGGGGTTGTTCCCTTCACCCATCTTAACATCCTCACAGCTGACAACAGAAAATACACAAAATGGCGAACCTCTCATAGTCATTCTCCCACAGTGTAAAGGTGCAGAGCTGGTTATGGCCCTGCATAAAATAAAAAAATAACTCATTTCTCATATCTTTCCATTGAGGATGCTAGCAGCCAAAATAGGGTGATATTTGGTAGTAAGGGCATCTGTCGATATGCGCCTAGGGTGTAAAGAAAATAATAGTGAAGGAACTGGCACTGTATAATAGATAAAAGAGGCAAAAGCACATGGCCACAGGCATCCCAACAGGAGACACCACGGACAGAACAATAAAACGTAGAGTTCCAATGGACAGGTCACAACAATGTCCTGCTACCAGTAATAAGTGGAAAAACACAAGCTCTGAGGACTGCTGCCAAGATGGACCAGGCCTTTAGATAGGTCTTGTGTCCAATGACTAACAATCCCTGAAACAGAAGTAGGTTAACATACATGTAAAATACATAAAGTGCCATGATGATCTTGCTGGTCCCTTCTCTATCTTTACATGCTTTCTCCACTTACAGACACTTGACATCAATTTATAACTGGTAGTTGGTTGCTGAATGATATGAAAGCAGGTAGAACTGTTTGCTAATTGCTGTCCCCCAGGGATTTCCATACATCGAGAATTAACACTACATAGTTATCCCATAGAGGTTTTTTTAGCATGCCAAATCTGGATCTAATGAGCAGCTTGTAACATTGAGATCCATTGGCAATATAAAAAGGAGTTCGCTGCTCACTGAGCAGGCACTCGCTGGGATAGATGTGGGGGTGGATGGTAGTATGGGGGAGCAGGATGAACACGCAGCCAGCTAGGTGACAGGAGGAGGGGTGGGAGGAAGAGATCCAGAGAGGCTAGTACTGAACTGGAACACCCCAACAACTTTGCAAAGTGGGCAGATGAGGGGGGATGCCATTACAGGGTTCATACCTCACAGGAATAAAAGGGTTAGGAATAGGAGAAAACCAATGTGGCTTAATAAAGATATAAAGGGGGCAACAAACAGTTAAAACAAAGCGTTTAAAGTACTAAAACAAGGAGGCAGTGAAGAAACACTAGAAACCTATAATGATAAAAATAAATTATGTAAAAATAAGATAAAAGCAGCAAAGAACCTTATTGACAAAGAGAGTAAAACTAATCCTAAACTGTTCTTCAACTACACTACCGTTCAAAAGTTTGGGGTCACCCAAACAATTTTGTGTTTTCCATGAAAAGTCACACTTATTCACCACCATGCGTTGTAAAATGAATAGAAAATAGAGTCAAGACATTGACAAGGTTAGAAATAATGATTTGTATTTGAAATAACATTGTTTTTACATCAAACTTTGCTTTCGTCAAAGAATCCTCCTTTTGCAGCAATTACAGCATTGCACACCTTTGACATTCTAGCTGTTAATTTGTTGAGGTAAGCTTGTAAAAAATTGCACCCCACGCTTCTAGAAGCATCTCCCACAAGTTGGATTGGTTGGATGGGCACTTCTGGCGTACCATATGGTCAAGCTGCTCCCACAACAGCTCAATGGGGTTCAGATCTGGTGACTGCGCTGGCCACTCCATTACCGATAGAATACCAGCTGCCTGCTTCTGCTGTAAATAGTTCTTGCACAATTTGGAGGTGTGTTTAGGGTCATTGTCCTGTTGTAGGATGAAATTGGTTCCAATCAAGCGCTGTCCACTGGGTATGGCATGGCGTTGCAAAATGGAGTGATAGCCTTCCTTATTCAGAATCCCTTTTACCCTGTACAAATCTCCCACCTTACCAGCACCAAAGCAACCCCAGACCATCACATTACCTCCACCATGCTTAACAGATTGCGTCAGGCATTCTTCCAGCATCTTTTCATTTGTTCTGCGTCTCACAAACGTTCTTCTTTGTGATCCAAACACCTGAAACTTGGATTCATCCGTCCACAACACTTTTTTCCAGTCTTCCTCTGTCCAATGTCTGTGTTCTTTTGCCCATCTTAATCTTTTTCTTTTATTGGCCAGTCTCAGATATGGCTTTTTCTTTGCCACTCTGCCCTGAAGCCCAAAATCCCGCAGCCGCCTCTTCACTGTAGATGTTGACACTGGTGTTTTGCGGGTACTATTTAATGAAGATGCCAGTTGGGTACCTGTGAGGCATCTGTTTCTCAAACTAGAGACTCTAATGTGCTTATCTTCTTGCTTAGTTGTGCAACGCGGCCTCCCACTTCTTTTTCTACTCTGGTTAGAGCCTGTTTGTGCTATCCTCTGAAGGCAGTAGTGCACACCGTTGTAGGAAATCTTCAATTTCTTAGCAATTTCTCGCATGGAATAGCCTGCATTTCTAAGAACAAGAATAGACTGTCGAGTTTCAGATGACAGTTCTCTGTTTCTGGCCATTTTGAGCGTTTAATTGACCCCACAAATGTGATGCTCCAGAAACTCAATCTGCTCACAGGAAGGTCAGTTTTGTAGCTTCTGTAACGAGCTAGACTGTTTTCAGATGTGTGAACATGATTGCACAAGGGTTTTCTAATCATCAATTAGCCTTCTGAGCCAATGAGCAAACACATTGTACCATTAGAACACTGGAGTGATAGTTGCTGGAAATGGGCCTCTATACACCTTTGTAGATATTGCACAAAAAAACAGACATTTGCAGCTAGAATAGTCATTTACCACATTAGCAATGTATAGAGTGCATTTGTTTAAAGTTAGGACTAGTTTAAAGTTATCTTCATTGAAAAGTACAGTGCTTTTCCTTCAAAAATAAGGACATTTCAATGTGACCCCAAACTTTTGAACGGTAGTGTATGTAAATAGTAAAAAGATTAATACTGAAAGTGTTGGCCCTTTTAACCCCTTAAGGACCAAGCGCTGTAAATTTACGGTACTTGGTCCTGGGCTTTAATTACAGCCGATATCAGATGTATGGCGCAGGATTAAAGCCTATGCTCCTGCAATCAAGCAGGAGCAAGTCGGGTTCTCAGCTGTTAGTCACAGCTGAGAATCCGGAGGATAAGCAATTTTTAACTGCTTCTGCCTTCTCCTTTTTTGGGTACATAGTGTTACGTCCGCTCAATGCATTAAAGCACCACACCTCAGAACGGACGCAGGATTGTGTCCTTTTTAAAACCGCAATCACTCACACAGTGTTGCATAGACCAATTGCACCTCTCCAGGCATAGATAGAAGGACCCCTGTCCCTTACTAATCAGGGAAAGTGGAGAACCCCTGCCTAAAAGCAGGGTAGTCATCCTGATAAAGTCGGTCCCACTATCTTCATCTGGGATCTATCCCTGATCAGGAACCTGGAGATAAGTACAAAAACACACATAGGACACAACACTGTTCACACATACTGAACACAGAACAGGACTGCACATAAAGCACATGTCTGGCCATCAGCACAGACATACCACACGTCACTGTTTACATCAACATACAGAGTAACACAAACCACATAGAACAGGACTACACATAAAGCACATGTCTGGCCAGCTACACAGACATATCACACACATCACTGTTTACACCAACACACATGCTTGTGCATGCAACATATAATGGGAACCCCACCCAGAGCTCGCATGCATACAGATGGTAAACCACAGCCAGTCTAAATGTCCTCACACAAAGGAAATAGTGAGTCAGCCACCGTGCTGACATAGGGAACAGTGTCAGGAATCCCCCATCTGACACACACATAGGACATCAGACGTCTGGGGGCCACATCTACCGAGGGATAAGGAGAAACCTGGGGGTTACCTGCAGGGACAGGACATTGATGGTAAAAAAAATAGCTACAGGAATAAGTGAAAAAAAATTACAGAATAAAATAAAAATATATAGATGAAAAAGAAAATGACTAGAGATGAGCGAGCGTACTCGTCCGAGCTTGATACTCGTTCGAGTATTAGGGTGTTCGAGATGCTCGTTACTCGAGACGAGCACCACGCGATGTTCGAGTTACTTTCACTTTCATCTCTGAGAAATTTGTGCGCTTTTCTGGCCAATAGAAAGACATGGAAGGCATTACAACTTCCTCCTGTGACGTTCCAGCCCTATACCACCCCCCTGCAGTGAGTGGCTGGGAAGATCAGGTGTCACCTGAGTATTAAAATCTGCCCCGCCCGCGGCTCGCCACAGATGCATTCTGACAGAGATCAGGGACGGTGCTGCTGCTGCTATAGGGAGAACGTTAGGAGTTATTTTAGGCTTCAAGAACCCCAATGGTGCTTCTTAGGGCCACATCTGACCGTGTGCAGTACTGTTGAGGCTGCTGTGAGCAGTGTTGCACATTTTTTTTTTTGTATATCGGGTGTGCAGAGCATTGGGTCCTCAGTCTGCAGTCATTGTACAGAGAATAGGGCCAGAACTGGTGAGGCAGGGACAGTGGTACAGAGATATACAGGCTATATAGGCAGTGGACTTTTTCAAAAAAATTGGGGAAAAATACTGTATTTGTGCTACCTGTGACCGTCTTCAGTGTACTGCGTGTCTGCTGGGGGTAGTAGTCCTAATTAATACGCAGCTAAGCATTACAGCAGGCTTGCGCAAAATTGTTTCCTAGCTCTGCTGTCTCCATTACATCACCGCCGTCATCCCGCCAGAGGGAAACAGTATACATAATATACGCTGCCTACAGTATCTGTCTGCTGTATCAGCTCAGCATTTAAAAAAATAGAAGCTAAATACTTAAGGCCTACTAGTGGCCTTTGGCCACTTGACTGCTTCTGCGCTGTGAATTCCACTAGCTCAGTCATACGCACCTACGTCTCAGTGCAGGCGTGCGCAAATTTGTTTCCTGGCTCTGCTGTGCATTCCGTAAGCGAAGTCAGCCTCCAACCACAGGCCAATAAGCGGCACATTTAATTACAGCGTTCTGTTTCTGCTCTACTCGTAATACAGCATGCTGAGGGGTAGGGGTAGGCCTAGAGGACGTGGACGCTGGCGAGGACGCGGAGGCCCAAGTCAGGGTGTGGGCACAGGCCGAGCTCCTGATCCAGGTGTATCGCAGCCGACTGCTGCGGGATTAGGAGAGAGGCAAATTTCAGGGGTCCCCAGATTCATCTCACAATTAATGGGTCCATGCGGTAGACCTTTATTAGAAAATGAGCAGTGTGAGCAGGTCCTGTCGTGGATGGCAGAAAGTGCATCCAGCAATCTATCGACCACACAGACTCCTATGCCATCCACTGCTGCAACTCTGAATCCTCTGGCTGCTGCTCCTCCTTCCTCCCAGCCTCGTCACTCCATTACAATGACACATTCTGAGGAGCAGGCAGACTCCCAGGAACTGTTCTCAGGCCCCTGCCCAGAATGGGCAGCAATGGTTCCTCTCCCACCGGAGGTGTTTGTCGTGACCGATGCCCAACCTTTGGAAAGTTCCCGGGGTCCGGGGGATGAGGCTGGGGACTTCCGGCAACTGTCTCAAGAGCTTTCAGTGGGTGAGGAGGACGAAGACGATGAGACACAGTTGTCTATCAGTGAGATAGTAGTAAGGGCAGTAAGTCCGAGGGAGGAGCGCACAGAGGATTCGGAGGAAGAGCAGCTGGACAATAAGGTGACTGACCCCACCTGGCTTGCTAAGCCTACTGAGGACAGGTCTTCAGAGGGGGAGGCAAGTGCAGCAGCAGGGCAGGTTGGAAGAGGCAGTGGGGTTGTCAGGGAAAATTTCTAAGTACAGCACCAATCAGGCCCACCCCACTTGCCCCGCTGCCGGTGGTAAAGAAGAAAACACCACACGGAGGTCTGGTATAGTTCCTCACACGGGGACATGACTGCGCTGCGCCCTTTATTACAGATTACATGAGATCTTATACCCTTTGGTCTCATCACTAGAAATGGGTGATGGGCTCAAATTCACCGCATAACCATATATGGGAAGTCCGGATTTCCGGCCTGAGACAGTGAAAGTTCAGATGCATAGTTGAACGGTCTTCATCTAGATATGGCGCTTCTGGGAAAACGGCCAAGTACACGGCCTTGTGTCTGGTTCTTCTTTGCTGTGTTTAAAATACATTTTGTCTTCGCCTGGCAAGGCCTTTGGAATATCTGGTATAAGGCGAAGTATTACGTTTTTTCATAGAGTTAGTACATATGAGAATAAAGTTAGTATACATATAAAAAGAAAGGCACATAACTATATCTATATAAATGTATATATTCCAGTGTTTTCTTTTCTACCTACAAGGATATATATATTTCCTTCTCAGGGTGGCCAGGGGTAGAGGCAGGGCCAGACCGAATAATCCACCAACTGTTTCCCAAAGCGCCCCCTCGCGCCATGCCACCCTGCAGAGGCCGAAGTGCTCAAAGGTCTGGCAGTTTTTCACTGAGAGTGCAGACGACCGACGAACTGTGGTGTGCAAGGTTTGTCGCGCCAAGATCAGCCGGGGAGCCACCACAACCAGCATGCGCAGACATATGATGGCCAAGCACCCCACAAGGTGGGACGAAGGCCGTTCACCGCCTCCGGTTTGCACCGCTGCCTCTCCCCCTGTGCCCCAACCTGCCACTGAGATCCAACCCCCCTCTCAGGACACAGGCACTACCGTCTCCTGGCCTGCACCCACACCCTCACCTCCGCTGTGCTCGGCCCCATCGACCAATGTCTCTCAGCGCACCGTTCAGCCGTCGCTAGCGCAAGTGTTGGAGCGCAAGCGCAAGTACGCCGCCACGCACCTGCACGCTCAAGTGTTAAACGTGCACATAGCCAAATTTATCAGCCTGGAGATGCTGCCGTATAGGGTTGTGGAAACTGAGTCCTTCAAAAGTATGATGGCGGCGGCGGCCCCACGCTACTCAGTTCCCAGTCGCCACTACTTTTCCCGATGTGCCGTCCCAGCCCTGCACGACCACGTCTCCCGCAACATTGTACGCGCCCTCACCAACGCGGTTACTGCCACGGTCCACTTAACAACGGACACGTGGACAAGCACAGGCGGGCAGGGCCACTACATCTCCCTGACGGCACATTGGGTGAATTTAGTGGAGGCTGGGACAGAGTCAGAGCCTGGGACCGCTCACGTCCTACCCACCCCCAGAATTGCGGGCCACAGCTCGGTGGTGGTATCTGCGGCAGTGTATGCTTCCTCCACTAAACCACCCTCCTCCTCCTCCAACGCAACCTCTGTCTCGCAATCAAGATGTGTCAGCAGCAACAGCACGTCGCCAGCAGTCGGTGTCGGGCGGCGTGGCAGCACAGCGGTGGGCAAGCATCAGCAGGCCGTGCTGAAACTACTCAGCTTAAAAGATAAGAGGCACATGGCCCACGAACTGCTGCAGGGTCTGACAGAGCAGACCGACCGCTGGCTTGCGCCGCTGAGCCTCCAACCGGGCATGGTCGTGTGTGACAACGGCCGTAACCTGGTGGCGGCTCTGCAGCTCGGCAGCCTCACGCACGTGCCATGCCTGGCCCACGTCTTTAATTTGGTGGTTCAGCGCTTTCTGAAAAGCTACCGACGCTTGTCAGACCTGCTCGGAAAGGTGCGCCGGCTCTGCGCACATTTCCGCAAGTCCCACACGGACGCTGCCACCCTGCGCACCCTGCAACATCGGTTTAATCTGCCAGTACACCGACTGCTGTGCGACGTGCCCACACGGTGGAACTCTACGCTCCACATGTTGGCCAGGCTCTATGAGCAGCGTAGAGCTATAGTGGAATACCAACTCCAACATGGGCGGCGCAGTGGGAGTCAGCCTCCTCAATTATTTTCAGAAGAGTGGGCCTAGTTGGCAGACATCTGCCAGGTCCTTGGAAAGTTTGAGGAGTCTACCCAAATGGTGAGCGGCGATGCTGCAATCATTAGCGTCACCATTCCTCTGCTATGCCTCTTGAGAAGTTCCCTGCAAAGCATAAAGGCAGATGCTTTGCGCTCGGAAGCGGAGGCGGGGGAAGACAGTATGTCACTGGATAGTCAGAGCACCCTCATGTCTATATCTCAGCGCGTTGAGGAGGAGGAGGAGGAGCATGAGGAGGAGGGGGAAGAGACAGCTTGGCCCACTGCTGAGGGTACCCATGCTGCTTGCCTGTCATCCTTTCAGCGTATATGGCCTGAGGAGGAGGAGGAGGAGGATCCTGAAAGTGATCTTCCTAGTGAGGACAGCCATGTGTTGCGTGCAGGTACCCTGGCACACATGGTGGACTTCATGTTAGGATACCTTTCTCGTGACTCTCGCGTTACACGCATTCTGGCCACTACGGATTACTGGGTGTACACACTGCTCGACCCATGGTATAAGGAGAACCTTTCCACTCTCATACCTGAAGAGGAAAGGGGTTTGAGAGTGATGCTATACCACCGGACCCTGGCGGACAAACTGATGGTAAAATTCCCATCCGACAGCGCTAGTGGCAGAAGGCGCAGTTCCGAGGGCCAGGTAGCAGGGGAGGTGCGGAGATCAGGCAGCATGTACAGCCCAGGCAGGGGAACACTCTCCAAGGCCTTTGACAGCTTTATGGCTCCCCAGCAAGACTGTGTCACCGCTCCCCAGTCAAGGCTGAGTCGGCGGGAGCACTGTAAAAGGATTTCGAGGGAGTACGTAGCCGATCGCACGACCGTCCTCCGTGACGCCTCTGCCCCCTACAACTACTGGGTGTCGAACCTGGACACGTGGCCTGAACTCGCGCTGTATGCCCTGGAGGTGCTTGCTTGCCCTGCGGCTAGCGTCTTGTCAGAGAGGGTGTTTAGTGCGGCTGGGGGAATCATCACGGATAAGTGTACCCGCCTGTCAACCGACAGTGCCAACAGGCTTACACTCATAAAGATAAACAAAGCCTGGATTTCCCCAGACTTCTCTTCTCCACCAGCGGACAGCAGCGGTACCTAAACAATACGTAGGCTGCACCCGCAGATGGAAGCATCGTTCTCTATCACCATCAAAAACGGGGACCTTTTAGCTTCATCAATCTGTGTATTATATTCATCCTCCTCCTCCTGCTCCTCCTCCTGAAACCTCACGTAATCACGCCGAACGGGCAATTTTTCTTAGGCCCACAAGGCTCAGTCATATTACTTTAGTAAACTATGTTTATACGTTTCAATTCTCATTAAAGCGTTGAAACTTGCACCTGAACCAATTTTTATTTTAACTGGGCTGCCTACAGGCCTAGTTACAAATTAAGCCACATTAACCAAAGCGATTAATGGGTTTCACCTGCCCTCTTGTTTGGGCATGGGCAATTTTTCTGAGGTACATTAGTACTGTTGGTACACCAATTTTTTTGGGCCCTCGCCTACAGTGTAATCCTAGTAATTTTTATGGGCTTCACCTGCACTCATGGTACAGCAAGCTGTGTGGGGTTGGCCTACACTTTTGCTACATAAATGTAACTGGGGCCTTGTCTAAACTGCAACTACTGAAATGTGCAAGAGACTGTTATCTCCCTAAACTGCTGCCACGGGAATGTTACTGTGGCCTGTCTTGACTGCTACTACTACTGAAATGGAACTAATACTGTGCTCCCCCTATACTGCTGCTTCGGAATTGTTACTGGGGCCTGTCTTGAGTGCTACTACTATTGAAATGGAACTAATACTGTGTTCCCCCTATACTGCTGCTTCAGAATTGTTACTGGGGCCTGTCTTGAGTGCTACTACTACTGAAATGGAACTAATACTGTGCTCCCCCTATACTGCTGCTTCGGAATTGTTACTGGGGCCTGTCTTGACTGCTACTATTACTGAAATGGAACTAAGACTGTGCTCCCCCTATACTGCTGCTTCGGAATTGTTACTGTGGCCTGTCTTGACTGCTACTACTACTGAAATGGAACTAATACTGTGCTCCCCCTATATTGCTGCTTCGGAATTGTTACTGGGGCCTGTCTTGACTGCTACTATTACTGAAATGGAACTAAGACTGTGCTCCCCATATACTGCTGCTTCGGAATTGTTACTGGGGCCTGTCTTGAGTGCTACTACTACTGAAATAGAACTAATACTGTGCTCCCCCTATACTGCTGCTAGTGATATGTTACTGTGGCCTGTCGTGACTGCTACTACTACTGAAATGGAACTAATACTGTGCTCCCACTATACTGCTGCTAGTGATATGTTACTGGGGCCTGTCCAGACTGCTACTACTAATACTGAAATGGAACTAGGACTGCACTCCCCCTATACTGCTGCTTCGGAATTGTTACCAGGGCCTGTCTTGAGTGCTACTATTACTGAAATGGAACTAAGACTGTGCTCCCCCTATACTGCTGCTTCGGAATTGTTACTGGGGCCTGTCTGGACTGCTACTACTACTGAAATGGAACTAATACTGTGCTCCCCCTATAATGCTGCTAGTGATATGTTACTGGGGCCTGTCCCTTATGTTCCGCTGAAATGTTACTAATTCTGGGCTCTACCTATACCGCTGCTAACGCTATGTCACTGGGGTGTGGAAACGGAGGCTTCCCAAAGACATGATGGTGGCGAGGCCATTTCCCACCAACGCGGTTACTGTTAAGGTGCATATAACCACGGACACAAGGAGAGGACACGTAGTGCCTCAAAAACATCCCCCTCCTCCTCCAACAATGAAAACATTCTTGTCAAATACCTTTGCATAGGTCCGTCTGGTCGCAGTCCAAGAATTTCACCTTTACCGACACAACAAGAGAGCCCCCCCACCATCCCCCCGCCACGGCCCACTTAATCCTGGCCACATTCCGAAAACCAACTAAATAAAACCACGCTACTAGGTCCGCAGTCGCCACCACATTCCCACCAACGCGGTTACTGTTAAGGTACATATTACCCTTCTGACTGGGGCATGCACTGTGGGCCGAAGCCCACCTGCATTAAACCTGACGTTACCTCAGCTGTGATGGGCAATGTAATGGGATATATTTATGTACCGCCGGTGGGTTCCAGGGAGCCACCCATACTGTGGGTGCACACGGAATTCCCATTGCGCAGTTGTACCTGCCTGTGACTATTTATAAAAAAACCCGGTCTGACTGGGGCATGCAGACACCTTGACAGAATGAATAGTGTTTGGCACATGGGTTCCCCATTGCTATGCCCACGTGTGCAGCTCCTGATGGAGGTGGCACAGGATTGGATTTCTCATTGCTTCTGTACAGCATTGTGGGCTATCGCCCTGCCCCTTTAAAAGAGGGTCGCTGCCTGGCCGTGCCAACCCTCTGCAGTGTGTGCCTGCGGTTCCTCCTCATGGCAGACGCACTTATAAATAGACATGAGGGTGGTGTGGCTATGAGGCCAGCGTGTGGCATGAGGGCAGCTGAAGGCTGCGCAGGGACACTTTGGTGTGCGCTGTGGACACTGGGTCGTGCGGGGGGGTTGGGCAGCATGTTACCCAGGAGAAGTGGCAGCGGAGTGTCATGCAGGCAGTGATTGTGCTTTGTTGGAGGTAGTGTGGTGCTTAGCTAAGGTATGCCTTGCTAATGAGGGTTTTTCAAAAGTAAAAATTGTTGGGAGGGGGGGGCCCACTCTTGCCGCTATTGTGGCTTAATAGTGGGACCTGGGAACCTGAAATGCAGCCCAGCATGTTGCCCCTTGCCTGCCCTATCCGTTTCTGTGTTGTTCCCATCACTTTCTTGAATTTCCCCGATTTTCACAAATGAAAACCTTAGCGAGCATCGGCGATATACAAAAATGCTCGGGTCGCCCATTGACTTCAATGAGGTTCATTACTCGAAACGAACCCTCGAGCATCGCGAAAAGTTCGTCTCGAGTAACGAGCACCCGAGCATTTTGGTGCTCACTCATCTCTAAAAATGACCTGAAGCCAACACCAACCAAAACTACTGCTGCATGCGCCCTGTAATCCGAAACCATACATATTATACATCTTAACGTCCGAAACAAAATGAGGAACCCATTTCCATACTTTATTTTACTTGCAATATACTAATTTAAAAAAAACTATTAATGTTAAAACAATCTTTAAAAGCGCTATATGTCATGGGGGAAAAAAAACGTACAACAGCAAAAAAAAAATAGGGCGGTAAAACCACACATGGGTAAAATCCGTAAAAAGTGTCTGGTTCTTTAGGTACAAAACTGCCTGGTGCTTAAGTGGTTAATAAATAATGTAGGAGAAATTGCAGAGGGCGATGAGGAGAAAACAAATCTATTAAATCTATTAAATAGCTTTTTCTCCAGTGTATTCACTGGAAAAATGAAATGTCAAATGAGATGCAGAGTGATGTAAACTCTCCACTAAATATCACCAGTCTAAAGAATATCTAAGACAAAGCAATCAGTTGTTACGAGCTCTAATTGAGCGCTATGTAATGTGTAAAGGAGAAGGCAGAAAGGGTTAAAAACCCTTGCAAGGTGAGTGCAAGATAGTTAGTCTTCCTGCAGTAGTCCAGTCTAGTCTATGTTTGAGTCTACGTCTGAGCCTAAGTCTAAGACAGTCCTGCAAGTCTGTGTGGAGTCTAACAGCAGTCTGGAGGAGGCAAGGAATTTTTATTTAGTGGGGGAGACTGTGTCTCATGTTGTGAGGAGCCCCAGGATGGAAGAGGCTGAGCGATGGCCTGATGAGTTCCCTGGGCCCAATTCACCCAGGCCTCCTTGCTATTAATATGGAGGACCGTGAGAGAGTGAGAAGAACTGCCATGCAGCGCTGAATGCCTTTTCCCAAATGTTTGTGTTGACCAGTAGAGAGCTGGAGAGAGAAGGAGAGTGGCCGGGAACAGAACCCCACAGATAACTGGGACTGTGGATTCATCTGTTATCCTGTGAATCCTCCATGTCACACCACTATTGTGCCTGCACCAGTGTCCTGCTGGAATTGTACAAAGTTTTGGACTGCAACAAGTTTGTTTAAGTAAACGAGCTCAACCGACTGTTCCCAGTTTTGCTCATAACATTATCCCTGTGTGTGGACTACTTTATTACCAACTTCTGGATTCACCGCAGAGGATGGAACAGTGGCATTACAAGTGACAAAAGGACTTAAAGGGGTTGTCCCGCGCCGAAACGTTTTTTTTTTTTTTTCAATAGCAGGCGCGAGACAAACCCGATGCAGGGGTTTAAAAAAAAAAAGGATAGTACTTACTCGAATCCCCGCGCTCCGGTGACTTCTTACTTACCTTGCGAAGATGGCCGCCGGGATCTTCACCCTCGGTAGACCGCAGGTCTTCTGTGCGGTCCATTGCCGATTCCAGCCTCCTGATTGGCTGGAATCGGCACACGTGATGGGGCGGAGCTACGAGGAGCAGCTCTCTGGCACGAGCGGCCCCATTCAGAAGGGAGAAGACCGGACTGCGCAAGCGCGTCTAATCGGGCGATTAGACGCTGAAAATTAAACGGCACCATGGAGACGGGGACGCCAGCAACGGAACAGGTAAGTGAATAACTTCTGTATGGCTCATAATTAATGCACGATGTATATTACAAAGTGCATTAATATGGCCATACAGAAGTGTATACCCCAACTTTGTTTTGCGGGACAACCCCTTTAAGGTAAACTGCGTATTGGGTTACCCTGTGAAACTCCCCTAACAGTAACGTGGTAGGGTCCCGTGCTACCCCCAGGGGGAGGAGATGGTAGAGCCCTGTGACAAGGCCTCAATCTACCCTGCTATCTCATCTGCTGTGGGCCCGCTCCTCGGACGCTGCACCATCTAATGGAACTGTCCTCTTGGCTTCACTATACAGGCTGTGTGAAATGTGGACATAATAGATATATTTGTTGCTCCGTTGTTCACACTACAAAAAACCTTGCGTCATGTGCCAAAACAAAATCTTTCAGCATTGCTCAATATATAAACTGTACTACTACTTTTGTAGTTTCTCTCATTACATGTCTATCCTGCCAAGTGCAGTATGTTGGATATTCTGTCTGCAGTTTAAAAATTAGGATAAGAAGACACGTATCTAATATTGAACATGCTGAAAGAAAGAATGCATCGGCTGTTTTTCATTCTATTTCTTTTTGGTTCATAAAGGAGATTGCTCCTCTCTACAAGTCTGTGGTAGTGAAAGAGTTAACCACCCATGACAGGGTGGAGATCATCATCGCAAACTTCTTGACAGAGAGGCATTTTGGATGCATATTTTGCAAACCCATGAACTGCATGGTATGAACCACCAACTAGACTTTTTATTGCAGTATTAGTTATTTATTTTTACTTTGTTTCGTTGTATTTGTATTTTACCTCTGGTGTCATGCGTTGTTTCAAGCACCCCATTGCCTATTCACTGTGATATATGTGTTACTCACTTGTGCCTTAATGTCTACGATTAAGGCCGCCTGCAGACGAGCGGGTCGGATCCGGCGGCGAGAATTCTCGCCGCGGGACCCGACCCGAGCGCCTGCAGAGACGAGCGCGTACTCACCCGCGCCCGGCGGCCCCGGCTCTTTCATGTGCCAGCTGCCGGGCAGCCGGCGCATGCGCAGATCGGAGCTGGCGGCCGGGTGAGTGACGTTTCTGTGCGAGGCTCTGCGAGCCCCGCACAAAAATAGGACATGCCGCGGTTTGTTTGCCGCATGAAATTTCGCGCGGCCAAACCGCGGTTGTCTGCGTAGGAGTGCGTATTGTAATGCACTCCTATGCAGGCTTTCAGTGGCGGAAATCCCGCCGCGGGATTTCCGCCCGTGTGCAGGCGGCCTAAGGGTAACATGCTTGCCTGAAACATGTAAGACGGCACATGTCCTTTGTTCCTCCATGTCTGTTTGTCTGGATCATGTAATAAAGACTGAAAGCTTTTGACACAATGCTGGACTATTTTCCTGTCAGCATTAGCATGGATTGATGAGAGACCGCTCCTGTCAAACCAACCTGATCAGCTTCTACAAGGAGATAAGTTTTAGACTGAACCGGGGAGAGTCATTGGATCTTGTGTATCTGAACTTTTCCAAAGTGTTTGATACTGTGCCGCATAAAAGGTTGGTGAAGAAAATGAGAATGCTTGGTCTGGGCAAGAATGTGTGTAAGTGGGTAACTGGTCAGTGATAGAAAGCAGAGGAGAGTTATATATGGTACATACTCTGATTGGGTCACCGTTACTAGTAGGGTATCACAGGGGGAAGTATTGGAGGTGTTACCATTACTATTAGGGTACCACAGGAGGCAATATTGGAGGGCTCACTGTTACTGGTGGGGCTGCACAGGGGCCAGTTTTAGGCCCTATTCTTTTTAATATATTTATTAATGTCCTGGTAGAAGGAGTGTTTAGTAAAATATCAATATTTGCAGATGACACCAAACTATGAAAAGATATTAACACAAGAGAGGACACAAGGCAGTTGCAAGAGGAGCTGAATAAGCTGTGGGCAGAAAAGTGGCAAATGAGGTTTAACACTGATAAATGTCAGGTTCTGCATATAGGCAGAGGAAATACATGTCACCATTACACACTAAATGGGAAACCACTGGGAAACACTGACATGGAAAAGGACTTGGGGGGTTTAGTTAACTGTAAGCTTAACTGGGGCAAACGCGTGTCAGGTAGCTGCTGCCAAGGCAAACAGGATCATGGGGTACATCAAAAGCGGTCTAGGAGCACATGACGAGAACATTGTTCTTCCTCTTTACAAGTCACTAGTCAGACCACACATAGATTACTGTGGAAGAGTTTTAGGCAGCGGTACTCAAGAAGGACATATCAGAGCTTGAGTTGGAACAAAAGTGGGCAACTAAAGTAATAAATGGAATTGGCGGACTACAATACTGAGAGAGGTTATTGAAGGTATTATTTAGTTTAGAAAAAAGACGGCTGGGGGGGTGACCTAATAACTATGTATAAATATATCAGGGGACAATACAGAGATCTCTCCCATCATCTATTTATACCCAGAACTGGAACAAGAGGGGGCTCTCATAACTCTCTCTCTCTCTCTCTCTCTCTCTCTCTCTCTCTCTCTCTCTCTCTCTCTCTCTCTCTCTCTCTCTCTCTCTCTCTCTCTCTCTCTCTCTCTCTCTCTCTCTCTCTCTCTCTCTCTCTCTCTCTCTCTATATATATATATATATATATATATATATATATATATATATAGTCAGTACAGAGATCTCTCCCATCATCTATTTATACCCAGGACTGTAACAAGGGTGCGCTTTAATAAGTATCTATATGTATATATCAGGGGTCACTACAGAGATCTCTCCTATCATCAAACTACTAACGACCACTTGTCAGTGAGTATGTAAGTGCTTTTGATGCTCCCCACCCCGCTAAAACATCATCGCTCCGCCCCTGGTAACGTCATTGAAGATCCTACAACATATATAAAACACAGAGCCTGATCGACAGAAGAACAACACAGTTAGAGCTCTTAAAAAGCGGAGGACAAAAATAACAAAATGAGAATGCAAGTAAGCCATTATTATCTCAGACACAACTCAGCTGTCCTGACAGAAGACACCGACCTACCATCACCTCAGAGATCCGGCGGGTTGAAGGACCTGGGGTGATGTCACTACTATGGGAGGAGCCATTGTGCAGTTTGGTAGAAAGTACTGTATGCTGGATAAGCCAACAGCAGCCACCAGGACCTGTGATGATGTCGCTGTCATGTGATCGCCTGTGTGGGTGGAGTCAGGAATCACATGACCAGGGGGTCTGATAATGTGTGGAAGTCTAGATGGATGTGGATGTAGCAGAGCTGTGTGTGTGATGTATATTGATCAGGATGTAGTAATGCTCTGTATCATGTGTGTGAATCGGGATAGATGCAGTAGTGCTGTGTGTGTCGTGTGTGAATCAGGATGGATGTAGTAGAGATGTGTGTGTCATGTGTGGGAATCAGGATGGATGTAGTAGAGCGATGTGTGTGAATCAGGATGTAGCAGAGTTGTGTGTCATGTGCTGTGTTTGTTATGTGTGGGGTGAGGATGGATGTGGTAGAACTGTGTATGATGTTTGTGAATCAGGATGTAGCAGAGCTGTGTGTGTAATATGTGGTAATCAAGCTATGTATGTCATATGTTATGTGTGTAGTGTTTGGGAATCAGGATGCATGTAGCAGAACTGTGTGTGCTATATTCAGTGTGTGTAATGTTTAGGAATTAGGGTGGATGTAGTAGAGCTGTGTGTGTGATGTGTGGGAATCATAATGGATGTTCTGTGTAGTACAGCTGTGTGGCGCATTGCGCCACCAGAAACACTGGTACTATAATTTCCTAATAATTACTGGTCTATTTATACCCAGGACTGTGACTATAACAAGGGGTGCCCTCTATGTCTAGAGTAAAGAAGGTTTCTACATAGCATAGAAGGGTTTACTGTAAGAGCAGTGTCTGTGAAACATTCTGCCTGAGGGCGTGGTAATGGTGAACTTTATAAAAGAGTGTAAGAGGTTCCTAGATGCCTTTATTAAACAATACAATATTATATAATAATCTGTAATCAGTTCAAAAGGGTTGTTGATCCAGAGATTATTCTGATTGCCAGATTGGAGTCAGGAAGGAATTTTTCCATTTAATGAGGAAAATTGGCTTCTAACTCTTTGGGGGTTTTGTTTTGCCTTCATCTTTGGGGGTTAATAGACTGAACTGGATGGACATATGTCTTTTTTTAGCCTTACATACTATGATACTATGGAAGTAGTTCATCATTGTAAGGCTACCTACACACAGGTAAGTATTATATTGGACCATGGAACTTTGCCCAATATCACGCTCCCTAGCGTGCGTCACTACAGTGATGCAAGGCGTTTTTCTGGCAAAAAATGCTTCCCATCAGTTCTGTGAAGTAGCAAATTTGCAGCGCGACTTTCATCCGCTTTAGAAGATTGGCATTTGTTTCCCAATGTTTTCAATGGGAAACCTTGCATCACACGCTGTGCAATGTGTTTTAGGGCTCCTTTCCACTAGCCTTTTTTTATCGCTGCGTTTTTTTTCACGCGATTGTCAATGGGACTTTCTAATGTTAAAAATGCAATGCAACGCACCAAAAACGCAATTGCATTGCGTTGCGTTTTTAACATTAGAAACTCCCATTGACAATCGCGTTAACATAAAACGCAATCGCCAGTGTGTGGGAGCCCTTACTGTCCCACTAAAAACAACGGGTGATGCGTTCTGAGGAATGTGAAAAGATAGGGCACGCCACAAAACATCGTTCATGTATATGACTCCATTCAAACCAATGAGATTCATATTTGTGCGTCTCGCAACACAAATCTTGCGCGAATTTCTTGGCTGTGTGAAACCGACCTGAGAGAGATGTAGGAAAGATAACACAACTGTCTTAGCAACTGCAGTTAAATGCTAGCTCCCCCCTGCTGCAGCAGTTGATTTGTTTAGTACAGTAATGTTTATGTATTTGCTTCTTACATTTATTGAAATGTATGTCAGATCTTTTGCAAGTAGAGCAGGAAAATAGTGTAATAATGGAGATGTGATTCACTCTACTTAACTTCTGCATAAAAGATCCCTTCATTTACATTTCTACTTTAATTGTTGTATTTCCCAGAACAAGCAGGTGAGAAACAAACCTGAGATGTTGGAAATTGTAGAATAATTCATAAGGAGTTACTGATTTATGTCCATGGAGTTTCCGTGTATTATAGAACCAGAGAGGCAAGATGGTTCCTACGTAGCCGCTAATCTAATTATTGCAGTTATGTCTTATGTTCTTCACATTAAAGAATTTTAAATAATACTGCAGTAATTTACTATATATAATGCTGCTCCACAGATTCTCCTGCTTACATGTAGGTATACAATGTCTATTCATTCTGACATCTCTGTCTTAGTAAATACTTTCATTCTTCATAAAGTAAGAATTCTTGGGAATTATTTCCTTAAATTGAGAACTCTATTTTATGCTGTTCCTCCTGCATGAAAAATGCCTCGCTTCACTTCAGTGAAATAGCGATCCTCTGGTGCTTGTTTCATGCACATCGGAGGATCGGC